>NC_056725.1:324191992-324309492 GCF_019279795.1 Protopterus annectens
GGTCACACTTCAGGATGTTCCAATTGTTTCTTATAATCTTTTTGACTTGCCCAGTAGTGTCATTAAATGGCAATACACATGCTCTACTGAACTCATTGGTTACCTTCTCTTTCACTAAGTGATTACTGTTGTCCATTTCCACTCCCAATAGGGGTTTATACTTGTTTCTCCACTCACTACTGACTTATGTAACTGCATCCTCTACCACTGATGTAGTCTAACCTCTCTCCTTAAACAAGATACCTATATATTCTAGTTCTTGTAACATCTCTTGGTGGTCAGAGGTCATACGAGCTGCTCATATACATTGTCCCTTCACAATGTTTTTCTTTTGCCTGGTGGGGTGACAGCTGTTATACTCCAAATAGGAGTTGCTGAACGTATCATTTCTAAAAATTCTGGACTTGAATCCAGTGGTGTTTAGGGTGATATAAGTATGCAAATATGAAATGCCTTCCTTACTTACATGATGTGCAAATTTCAAAAAGGAACTGGAAGCATGTATAAAGTCAATGAATTCCTCAATTTCATTCATACTTCCATCCCATAGAATAAACACATCATCCAGGAATCTAACATAACTTCTAATATTTTTGTTACACCTGTTATTCAAAAAAAATCTCATCCTCCCAATCCTATAACACAAGATTGGCATACAAAGGGGCACTGGCCACCCCCATTGCCACTCCCTTGTTTTGCCTGTATTATTTCCCCTCAAAATAGATAAAGTTGTAATCTAATTCAATACTCATAAATTCACTTATGAGGGTGATTTTATCCCAATCTAAGTCACCATATTTCCTGATTCTGCTGACGAACCTCTCCATCCCTTCCTCCCTAGAGATACAAGAGAATAAGTCAACATCAATGGTGACAAAAATCTAATTTTCTTTCCATAATGAGGGGGTCAATCGACTGAGGAAATCCCAAGAATCCTTGACTATGACTTGACTATCCTTGACTAGGGATTTTGTTTTGAGATAATAAATAATTTGACAGCATCTACCAGCTTAATTAGCTTTTCCTTCCTTAGTTTCACTTGTTGGTCCCAGGGGAGCACATTCACCTCCACTGGGTTTGGAAAACCCACAGACTGAAACTAAAAGCCATTTTGGATGTATTTCATGACTCTGGGACTAAAAAAAGGAAATACACAATCAGTGTAACAGCAATGGCTTTTCATTAGATACCAAGAAATGATGCATAGTCAAATTTGAGAAAACAAGGATTTTGATTTTTGTCTATAATATAGACAGACAACATCCAAGGATTGACTTCGAGATTAGGGGAGTATGGAAAATTGGTAAGACATCAAGCTCACCTTAATTACATACAATGTTTGTCAGCTAAGTGACCCAATGTGGATATGGAGTTGCAGTTAACACTATATGAAACTGAAACCATGCAGGGAACAGGGACATTATGCTTCTGCACATCTTATTAACCTACCCTATCATTAAATGTAACCCTACTTCCACAGTATCAAAAGTAATTCACAATTCAATCATGAAAAGTCCAAAAACTCAAAATGAAGAAATCTAATTTATTATAAAGCTAGCATTAGCACAGAGACTAGATATACAGTTAATTATTTGCAGCACATATGCACTTGAGGTATGGTCTCTGGCACTTGACACTGCATGTTCCATTCTTAGGTGAAAGTCTGTCTAAAACCTATAATATATAAACAGTAGGGCAAGTTATCACTTGCTAAATAGCATGCATTATACAGTGTGTGACAGATATTTTAACAATTGTCAAACAGCCATTAAAAGAAACATTCCAACAGTCAATTTCATAAACAAATATCTCACATACACAGACAAACATACACATTTAATATATATATATATATATATATATATATATATATATATATATATATATATATATATATATATATATATATATCATGAGGTATGTGCATTTTGGCAGAAAGTTTTTCAAACATGGGAAAATGACTGAGAGTCAGCAAACATTACTTACAGGTTGGTGGCAACAAACAATGAACTCAAATTTTACAGAGGCATTCTCTATACAACTCATGATGATAATATTTTCTTAAATAACTAGATTTCAGCTGTTGTGAAAGCTTTTTGTTTCTTTCTTAGAAATGTTGCTCTTACAAAACATTTTATCATTCCTTCTGATCTTCGTACAGAGGGGTATTTGCTTATCTCCTCTTTGCTGGATTACTGCAATGCTCTATACCTGGGGCTTTCAGACTTGGAACTTTGATGACAGCAACTAGCACAAATCTGTAGCCTGACAACTCATTGGGGTGACCATATATCATATTATACCAGATCAGTAGAGTGTTTACTGGTTGTTGATTCAACAATAGATTACTTTTAAAGTTATCAAGGTGGTAAATTATCAGTACATGGCTTACAACCTCCAGCTCCATCTGAAGAATCACCTGACTTGGTGCCTTCACTCTCACTCCCCATGCCTGGGCTTCCATTGGTTGCTAGCAGTTCCTTCTTTAGGCATTGAGTCCACTGGGACTCGAGCATTTATGCACTGTGCATAGGATGGTAACTTTGCAGCTGCTACCTGGCTTGCAAAGGGAATCCTGAAAACATGCAGGTTTTAAGTGTTCCTTAAAAATGCATTTCTTAGAATTAACTAATAATTCATACGTGCTTATGTGTTTATCATTTGTGATGTTCAATTAAATCTCACCCTATGTACCTTGTTTTCACTTGTTTTACATGTATGCTTTATTGATGTATTTCATTGTTCTTAGCCTACTGCTATCCTATTCTTAATTCTTAACCATTTCTTCTCATTTTTCTTCATTCCATTTATTGCACTAATGTCTTTATTCCTGTTTTGTTGTCTTTGTATTGTGCTTAATGGCTGTGCATCTTCTTCTATGTTTATTTATGTACAGTGCTAAGTTACAGGCACTATAATAAAAGTGTAGTTAAAATGGAAGGTCATCTGTATCTCTCTTTTCCATAAAATAGTATGGTTATATAGCTGACAAGTCTCCATTTATACATCTTTAGTTACTGCCATTGCAGCAGAACATTGTCATTTAGTGGCACTCGTGTAGGCAGACCTTTGACTGGATTGTGGCACTGGTAATACTTTCCTTTTGCTTTCTGTACTGCTCTTTTTTGCCTCATGCATTCAGATATTGGCTTTATGTTTTTATCATTAATCAGTGTTCTTGCCTAAAAATTGTTCACATAACTATGTACACTGATGCCCTTAACTATTTTTAGTGTGTATGTGTGTGTGTGTGTGTGTGTGTGTGTGTGTGTGTGTGTGTGTGTGTGTGTGTGTGTGTGTGTGTGTGTGTGTGTGTGAGTATGTCAGTATGCATATGTGTGTGCTTCTGTTCTTGAATATTGCAAAGGCTTTCTAGAGGGACACTTAAAACAGTAAAACAGTATCCTATTCCCCACGTCACTCAGATTCAAACAATCAAGACATTAATACCTTGCATCTCCTCAGTTAGATACATGGTAATATCTGACACCAGTGTCTTCATCTTTTCACCACTTTATTCAGCATATCATTAAACTAAGAACAGAAAATCCATCTTTGTTATGTGCAGAGGCAGCTAGAATAAAAATGCAACTATCTGTTGTCCTTGTAAAATAATTCCCAGGTCTTCCAACTTCTTCTCCATTCTTCTTAGTACTTTCTTTCTCTTCCTTTGTCCCTGATTTATATTCTTATAAATGGAGACCCCCCCCAAATCATTGTCCTTTCTTTTAGGATTTCATAACTGTTGGTCTCCACTCTGAAGGGTACTGGCATTACTCTACATATCTAAACTTATTGCTTAATTGCAAAACGTTCTCATCCACCTATGAAATGACATACGTGGTCACAGTATGGTCTTTCATTCAAAGTCACGGTCTTGAAAACAGAGCATGAGCTACTTCCCCTGAATTGATTCTGACCCTAATCTCACAGGTCAAATAGAACACCAAGATGATTAAGACAGTTATGACCTTGGAATGAATATTAAACACCCTTTGGAGTTGTGTAACTCTCCTGATGTTATGTCCTGTTCTTTTTCCTTGCCTTGTTCCCAGGTCATGGTTGGAGAAGATGGAAAAATAAATACCTCACAAACTACCTCTGAGGTATTCTGCAAGCCCCACCAAAGTTTAAACTTCTGCACTCCTTTATTCTTTACTGACTTATCAAGCAATCCTATTGAGTGTGTTCAGTCCATAAAAAAAAAAAATACATCGGTGTGCTTCATCTCAATTGCTTGTATTTTAAAGCTTAAAGCACTGAATTGTTCGTGTTCATACCAAATTCAGCATCTGTAAAGTATTCCAACAGCTAAAACAATACAATAGCATTGCTGATATAATTTCACCTGAAACCAGGAACTGAGCAGTTAAAAAATATTCTTAATCTTAAACTACAACATTGTCTACACAGCATTACTCTATATAACACTAAAAAGTATAACCTCCTACATGGAGTCTTGAATAAAATATGTCATATTAGTCATTTGTCACATCCTAGAACAACTCGTTGTGACTTAATCCCATTCACCAGTATGCCATAATAATTAGAGAGGCTTATTCCTTAAGTGACAACTATAACTATCAGAAAATTACTTTTCGTCACTGTTTGCCTCCCCTTGGCACAAGCTGTTTCCCTATTAGTACTCATCACATAACAGTGATATTGGCACAGCTTCTGTACAAAGACTTCCATTTAACTGAGCTTTCCATAAACTAGTTCCTGTCTTATGGAATCCTATTCCTCAAAATATTTGTAACTTTCCAGCCATATGCCTTTTTAGCAGGGAATGAGAATATATTGTTTTGAAAATCATGGCACTGTAAAACAATAAACTACACTGTAATAACTTTCAATGAAACACAAATACCATCTACAAAGAAAGTCCAAACAAAAGCTGGCTCAGGCAGATCCAAGGTAAAACTGCAATTTATTGAGTTTTAACAAACACAAAATAAAAAAGGTTAGCACCTTTGTTCACTTCTTGTGAGTTTTATCAGATAAGTCTATACATGTTTGCCCTGTTTAAATACACTCAAAAGCAACCCCACTGGACAATCCACACACACCCCTTTCCTTAAAGCAGCACATTCCTTTTATCCAATATTCACCATACAAAATATCTGAAATGTATAAATATAGCATATAAAATACATAACATCAATACAGGAACACACAATTCACATCTAATAACATGCCAAAAAATCAAAACAGCTGATAAAAAGGACACTAGAAATACTTAATTATTTATAAATACTTAAATGTTACATACTTGAGACTACAGCAAATGATATTCTCAAATGGTATCCCATCCAAATGCTAACCAGCCATGACCCTGCTCAGCTTCCAAGATGGAGACAAGAACAAGTATAGTCAGGTTAGTCTGGTTTTAACTTGCATGAAATATGTAAACCCATATACTTTTTAAGGCCATGGTATATAAATAAGTGTAAACTAGTTAAAATATAAATTAAATAAAATTATTCCCTTTATCAATTCAGTGCTTTAAGCTTTAAAATACAAGCAATAGAAATATATTAATTGAGCCTAGGCCATCTACTAACATCCAATACCATTTGCCATGACATTTCTTTTTTCTCCTGTAGTACGCTACTAGGTCCACTCCTATAGCTTAATCTGACCTGGTCAGTAACTACTTACTTAAAATGGTGTCCTGGAAAATCACAAACATGTTTAGCAAGGGCATTTGTCATAAAGCATTTTTCGATATTATACTCATGTTTGTAAATACGTTCTTTCACTTTACAGTCCATCTTCCCTACATACAAACAGGGCGACACTTCATATTGAGCGAAATAGACCACCCACTTATATTCACAATTAAAATTTCCAAATATCTTGAATTGATTATCGTGGATGGTAAAGTTTTTCCCTTCCTTGACACATTTACAAAAATTGGACCTACTGCATTTGTTCATGCCCTTATAAAATTTACTTTTACATACAGCATATTTCTTCCTTTCCAAGATACATTTCACATTTTCCTCCCTGTGATAAACCATAAAAGATTGTTCCCCTATTTTAACTCAGAATAAATTACTCTCCATTAAAATATCCCAGTTCTTATTAAGAATCCATCCCAAGATCTGGATACCACTAAAATACATTGTAATAAAACTGGTTTCATAATTATTCTCAGCACTACTCACCCCTTCTTCAGCAATACCCTCCACACCTGTAGCAGTACCCTCCACACCTGTACTAGGTGATGGAAGTAGTCCAGTACTACTGGATTCAATATTTTGAGGGGATACTACTCCATTTCTATCTACTCCTAGGATAGATTTAAAATGCCCACATTCCCTTTTACAAATAACTTCAGTTAATAATTAATTTAAGCTCTACCAAGGATAGCCTCTACTCTCAAACATGCCCCCCACTGTATGACATTCCACAAGAAAATCATCCTTTAATGATACTAATCTAGCCACTCGGACTAACTGCCCTTTGACCACAGCTCTTTTTTGATGGTGGGGTGGGAACTAGAGAAGTATAAAAAACTATTACAGTAGGTACTTTTCTGAGGGATTTGGGAAACATACCTATTTTTACAAGTATCCTCAACTAATAGAACATCTACATAAGCTATTTTCTCTTGGTCCATTTCATGGTAAAATGTAAAAAATTCATTTGTATTATTAGTAAAAGATAAAAAACATTATCCAATTCCTCCTTGATACCCTTCCAGATGATACAAATGTCATCCAAAAATTGGGTATATAAATGGAAAGATTTATAAAACTGGGACCCATCCAAAAACGTATGCTCCTATTGTGCCATTACAGTATTTGCAAAAGCCACACAACAAGGGGAACCAATCAGTACTCCTTTATTTTGCAAATAATATTTATTTTCAAAAGCAAAGAAATTATTTAATACCAGCTGCAACAAGTCTTCTATTAGGTTAACCTGTTCCTGAGGTACCTGTTTAGCTTCCAAATAATCAGATACCCATTGGGTACCCAATGCCCGAGGTATTACACTATATAAATCCTTCACATCTATGGTGACAAAAATGCCATTAGAATCAAAGTAAATATTGTCTACCTTACCTAAAAAAATCCCAGAAATCTCTACAAAATCATGCTTCATCCACCAAATATTGTTTCAATTTAGTACCTAAGTACTTTGCACATGATGATGTAATGGAGTTTGTCCCATCAATTATGGGGCATAAAAGTGGATCATACAAATTTTTGTGTATTTTAGGTACCCCAAATATAACTGGTATAGTGGATTTAATAAGGCAAAAATAATTAAATAATTTGATGCCAATCTAATTATCAATAAACATATAATTCAAATTAGCATACATTTTCCTATGAGCACGATTTACTTTGTTTAAGGATACTTCCACATATGTCTGTTTCAAGCAAGCACCTAACATTAGCATTATAGTCAACCAAATCCAGGAGTACAACCCAACCCTTTTATTTGGTTTCATAATGCTAACTTGCTGGCTTCTTAGTAGTTGCAACACCTCCATTTCTTCTTTACTCAAGTTAAAAACAGTCTTAGGTCTCCTATTCTTGTTAAAAATCATCTCCCTAAAATCTGATTCACAAACCTTTTCAAAAGTTAAGAGTAACGGGTGTAGGGATGGATTATATCTACTCAAAATATTAAATTCTTTCTTTTGTTTAATACCATTCTCAGACTTGACCTTAAAATTCAGCTTTCTGAGAAATAACTTAAAATCAGTTAAAATGGTAGCAACAGCAGGCTTTGTGGAGGGCACAAATGTCATGCCCCTAGATAACACATTAGCAACAATACCATCAATTTCCACACTAGAATAGTTAAACACTTTAACATCTTTTTCATGATTAAAAACAACAATCAAGTTGTCAGTCTCATTTCCATTGTCCTCATTAAACTAAACTTGACCTCCTGTAAGTCCATTAATTCCTCCTTCTCTGATAGCCTCCCCGCTGCCAGTTTTGAAATGAAGGTTGGGCCACCATTTGTGACCTCCATGGGGTCAACTCTGGCAATGCACAAAAACCCTGTTCCTGTAGCTAACCCCCCCTCCATTCCCACCATTCCTTTTATCTCTAATTCTTTCAACTCTCCTAGGCAAAGGTGGATGGTGGGGTGGGGGTGGGGGTGGAGGTGAACTAGAAAAGTTAACAGTTAATTCCTCCATATGCCCCTCACCTCTCACCACTCACTTTGTCATGGTCCATAGTTAGGTTCACTTGATAATGGTTTTTCATTAATTTTGTTATGTGCATTATTATCAAATACTTTAGAACTCCAGGCTTGGGAATGGGGGTAGGATATGCAAATCATAGTCCTTAAAGTTTCTGATTAATTTCCATGTTTTACCTACCTGTAATGAATTCATGTAGGCCTCAATACTATTAAAAAAGTAGAAATGTTCATATTTAAAAATTCCATAACTATCATCCTCTGTAATAGTCTTATCTAAAATTGTAAGTTCACAACCAATTTTCTCAGTTACCTTAGCAATGTACTTCATCAAAACCTCCAGGAGTTCACATCGCTGGTGGTCAAATAACTTAAGTAAATGCAAAGGCAAAATTTCCACTAACCTGGTGGGATATCACCAAGTTCTAAGACCTTTATGTACCATTGTGTGCTTAATACATTCTTTAAAATATTCATTCTCAAATTGAAGCTTTTTATATTTCAAGAGCTTGTAGTCAAATTCATTAAGCTTAGCCTCAATGCCAGAATTAATTTGTACAGGTATATCACTTCCAAACTCAAATCCTTTCTGTAACCAATTACTTAAAGCTGGAACAACCACTGACTCTTGTGGAGACCCCACTGGTTCAAAATTACTACTATCAGGATCGAAGCCATTTATGCCCATTGGGTTAAACAACTGCCTTTGATAGTGGTTACCATTTCTTTGAGAAGCAAAAACACGGAGGAGCTGCTGGTGGATTGACCAAGCTGTTTTGTGATAAAGCATCCACTCTCTTAGCTGTTCAATCAAGAAAGTTAAATTGCCAATAGTTGTAGTCGAGTCATTAGTTTCATTCTGGTAAAACATATCCTAACAAATGTTTACCCTTCCTGCAGCCATGCTCCAACAACACACAAATAAAACACAAAGACCATGTACAAGCAAAGTCCAAACAAAAGCTGACACAGGCAGATCCACAGAAAAACTACAATTTATTGAATTTTAATAAACACAAAATAAAATAATAGCACTTTTGTTCACTTCTTATGAACTTCAGATAACCCTATACATGTTTGCCCTGTTTAAATACACTCAAAAGCAACCCCATTGGTCAATCTACACACACCTCCTTCCTTAAAGTAGCAAATTCCTCTTATCCAATATTCACCATACAAAAATATCTAAAATATATAAATATAGCATATAAAATACATAACAACAATACAGGAACACACAACTCACATCTAACATATCTAATAACAGGCTTAAAAATCAGAATAGCCGATTAAAAAGGGCAACAGAAATACTTAATTATTTATAAATACTTAAGTCTACAGCAACTGATATTTGCAGACAGTCTCCCATCCAATTGTGAACCAGCATCCAACCTTGCTTAGCTTCATAGATTAAATGAGAACAAGGACAGACAGGTTAGTCAGGTTACTAGCTGCATATATATTTTTAAGGTCATGGTGTATAAATAAGTGTAAATTAGTTAAAATAAAAATTAAATACAATTTTTTAAAATATTAAAATTCAAAAAATTGTAGTTTTACCATCGATCTGCCTGAGACAGATATTGTTTGGACAATAACTTTTAAATAACATACTTAAGCTCTTCTTCATACTTTACAGCTATTTTCCTTACTGTCTTTATTCACCACATGTGCACTGAAAATAATGTGTTTGTGTGTGTGTGTGTGTGTGTGTGTGTGTGTGTGTGTGTGTGTGTGTGTGTGTGTGTGTGTGTTTGCATATATATTATATATAGGTTTACTATCAAAATTCAGAATAGCAATTTTGCATTTATTCATTCTGCTGAACCAAAAAGTCAGAAATGTACTCACTGTTTTGTACTAAATTTTAGAACTGATAATCACCATGTTCCCATTCAAAACTCCAAACTTTTGGAATCAAAAATCCATGTTAGTGTTTAAGCACCCCCTGCACTCACCACACACCCTGCAAATTATATATACCAACTCCGAGATCACACTACAGTGAGGAAAAAGGAAAATTCCAGAACCTCACTGTACCACGATCTCCATTTACAATGCTGAACTCATACTAACAAATCAAGCTTTGCATTCGGTATCATGGACTCGTATTCGGGTTCAGCATTGTGCATCCTTGAAACTGTACTTTCCATCACCTGACATTCCACAAAGTGCACCGAACATTCAAAATGTCGAGTGGTCTAATACCGAACCCTACCAATCGAAAATACTAAACATCGAACATTCAGAACAGCAAATTTTTTCCTAGGGAAGAAATTTGCTGTTCCAAAACACATACACACAACACAAGCACACCAAATAAACAGCAATCCACACATGTACACCTAAAATATTACACCTAACCCTACACTAAACTAGACACACACCACTAACTATCCACTTACCTTAACCCAAACCCTAACCCTAAGGTCCATCACTATCGCACACTCACCTCACCCGCACCCTAACCCTAACTCACCTAACCCACCCTAACCCTCATGTCCACACAATCACACACATAACTAACCCGTACTCAATTGCACACTTACGTGAACCCAACCCGTAACATTCCAACAGAGCACTGAAAATACCGAAACAACAGAAATCGACAACCAAATTCTTTCCCTAGGAAAGAATTTGGTTTTATGCTTCTTCAATATTTTCAGAGTTCGCTGAAAATGGGTCGATATTAGAACACTCGACATTTTAAATGTTTGGTGTTCTAATATAGACCCTATATATATATATATATATATATATATATATATATATATATATATATATATATAACTATGTTGATCCATCAAAATTACGTTTCATCGAAAATGCACTTTCGCGAAACACAAAATAATGAAAAAAAAAAACAGAAAAAAATAAAAAACACTAAATCACATTTATAAAGGGGGCAAGCCCTCCTACCCCCACACCCCCTACTTAAATATACTTATTCCGAGATCACACTACAGTAGGGAAAAGGATATATTCCCTTATCCCCACTGTAATCCAATTCGATGAATTGGCTTTCACAAAAGTGCACTTTTGATGTAGTGCACTCTCGCGGACGTGGGCTCTTCCTTCTGTTTCTCGATGAAGTGTACTTTCGACAAACAGGAGACCCATATATATATATATATATATATATATATATATATATATATATATATATATATATATAAAGAGAGGGGGAGAGTATACAACTGCAGTTTTAGCAAAATATTTACCTTTATTAACTATTTGCATAAGTAATGCATTTATACTTTGGTTATTTGTACTACCATTATTTATTTACCACAAAAGTAGAACTAATCCAGAAAGCTGAAACCAATAAACGACGTGTGACTGGATGGTAGAAGAGCTCCACGCAGGACACCAATAAATTGCAGAAAACAGCTTTATTAATACATATTTAATGCCAAACATACACAGAGCGTTTTCGTCTGAGTACCCCCCAGACTTCATCAGAAACAAACACAAGAACATCCAGATTTAGTTTATTTATACTGATCCTTTAATTGATAAAGTGACTGGTTACAATTTTAAAGACATACTGTTCATAAAATTCATATATATAAAATAAATTGCTTACCTAAGCAGAATCAAATACAAGTATGATAAAAGAATGTCTGAAGCCATAATAAAATAAGCTTAACATTTTGAATTAATAATAATCAGATAAATACATAATAAATATTTATATAAATATTTTATAATATCACAAATAAATACAATATAAATATATAATATATAAAATAACATATAATAGTTCATATTGAATTGGAAAATCTGTACCATGAATGATGTAAACATACATTTATAATTTAGTTGATCTAAGCTTTAGGAGGGGTAAAATGAAGATAGAGTCATTTAACCCTGGGAATCTATTGGCTTCCAATGTAATTTGCCAAAAAGTTTCCCTAAACTCTAATTTAGTTTCCCAAGGACCACCTCTTACTTCTTTTGGGACCATTTTAATAACAGAGAAAAAGGAATGGGCATTACTGCATTCTAGTGTATGTCTATACAGGGCATTGCTATTATTTTTCTTTTTAACATCATTTAATTGCTCATAAATTCTACGCTTCAGATGTCACTCAGTTTTGCCAACATAGAAGGCATCACAAGATCCGCATGTAACCACATATATTAAACCTTGTGAATTACAGTTGGAATAATTGTTAACAATTATCCTATTCCTAGCCTCTATGCACAATTCTTCACCCTGTAATATATGTTTGCACTGATTACAGGTCCCACATTTGAAAGTCCCTCTTCTTTTATGTGTGAACACCTGTGAATTAGCTGCATATGCCAGTAAATTTTTAATCTTCTGACTTTTCTTAAACACCACCTTGAGAGGCTTATTTTTAAGCACTTTCAAATCTGTAAACTCAGAAAACTTTTTCCATTCCCTTTCCAATATGGATGTAACCTGGTATGCAGTCCCACTAAAATTAGTAACAAAAGACCTACTAAAATCTTCTTGTACGACATTTCGTGTTATTCCTGTTGTATGTGTAAATAAACCCGTACCCAAAACTGGAGTATATTTAAGCTTTCCTCCTTGTGTAACCTCTGCCTGTATACTATCTATAAGTTCTGTTGGGTAACGCCTGTCCTTAAACATACTTTGTAGGACCAAACATTTCTTTCTGAAAATCTTCATCACAGAATGTCATATGGCTTACATGGACATATTGTCCCTTAATATTACTGTTTTTCTGAAATGTTGGGTGTGCGCTGCCTTAACTGATATAAGTATTTGAAAATGTAGGTTTCCTATAGACCACAGATTTAAACCCATTTCCAATATTGTATGTTGTCACATCCAGGTAATTACATTGCCCTGTTGTCACTTGGAATGTAAACTGGAGGAAATTTGTAGTTTGAAATAAATAATTCATAAATTCCTCCAATTTAATCATATCTGCTATCTAAAATATGCAGATATCATCCAGGTATCTGGTGTATAGATTCCAACATGTTATTTATTTATTTACTTACTGTTTTGCTTCTTGACTCAGGTTGTGGCAGCTGAAAAGGGTCACTTCACCACTCCCTCTAACTGGTTATCAAATGTATAATTAAATACACCCACAGAAACACAGTGGCACACATATTCACATGCACGCAAACACACACACACACACACACACACACACACACACACACACACACACACACACACACACACACACAAGAAACCCTGCAACTTAACACATTATATTAAATGCTTGCTGTATCCTTCAGGTTATGGTTATATATTTGATGTGCTCCATGACCATTCAGTTTGACTAATCTATATTATCATTACTTCCTTGTAGTCTACAAACATGTATCTTAGCAATAAACAGTGAAACAATCACAGGTTGCACTAACTATGCAATCATAAAACATCTTTGCATATAATAGTTTCAAGGAGTGAGGAGGATTAATACTACTATTATAAAAGTGCATTTTCAGACTTAGAGGTTATCACAACTGCTTTCATTTTATTTTATTTATTTTTAAGTAGCTAAATTCAAAGCATGTCTGATTCCCTCAAGATATTCACTTGGATGCTTGCCTCAGAAATGTCCCACTCTCGCTGTTATTGATTCAATAATAGTTTCACAGTTTATTTTATTATGCAAAATGTTTGAACATGGCTGTTAAATCTAAGATGGAAACACAGGATTAGTATATTAATTCATTTTTATCTTTCAGAAAACACCTTCAAGGATTAAAGCTAGACCTTTAAAAGGCTAATCTCATTTGTCATTATCTGTGACTCAAGGTTACAGAACAGAGAACAAAGTGCTTTACGGAAGATTATGCTTGACTGCATTAATCTGCTGAAGAAAGTCGAATAATAGGAAACTGATGTACTAAGACATTATTGTTTCATTTATTTTATTTTTCTTTTACAAAAAAAAAGCCCAAAATTAACAAACAATCAAGCAGAACATATATATATATATATATATATATATATATATATATATATATATATATATATATCGCATTAGCAGACTTAAAATGACTAATTAAAATATGACTACTTACTTTTGCTTCTTTGTAAAACGTTATTTCAATTGTGGGAATTCAGAGAAATTATAAAATATGTCAGATATGACGCATATAAAATATGACTTTTTAGCATTTTCTGTAATATCATCTAAACATTTGAGATCCATCTTTAAACATTGTTTTTATTAAAAAAAATCTAAATGAAAAACAGAATTATTGTACCTGAAATGGTATACTAGGTTTATTAACCTGAACTGTCATCAACCTAACTTAATGTTCCTTATTATGTTCTCCAAGGTTTGATGACCAAAGTCTTCATTATTCTCAAAAGTCACAATATTTACTGAAAAGTTTATTATATGGCACACTTCCTTTGTTTTGCTATCTACGTTTATAATGAAACACATCAATGACACTGCATGCACTTATGGCATTTACATGTGTAGGTGTTTATGGCTGTACTACTAATTTGGAAATGTATAGCTGCACAACATACCATCAGTGCTTAATATAGATTCTGTATGCTGGTTGTGTCCTGTGAACACTTACACTACCTCTTATAATAACTATTAGTAGCATTTTAATAGTGGTACAAGAAGATATGTAAAGTGATTCCTTTGAAGTCTCCTGTGATGTACATAAAACATGGCTTCTCTGACATGAAGCAGATGGATGTGATATGTGCAGTACATGTTCGTTAAATGATGATGCCGGAATGTATTGAATTTTTTAAACTGCAAAACATGCATAAACTATGATAGAGCCTGCTTAAGTCTCAGAATGGGCAATATATCTGTGATGTGAAAACTGAATTTTTGTAATATATTACTGCCCACAGGCTTGAGGTGACAGACATCAATAAATCACATAAGCAGTTGATATGTCATTGACACTTGAAATGCATTAACATAAGGACTACCACCTGCAAGCCATTTATTCCCTCTTTATTTTTCTCTTTCATGCTTTGCACCTGGTGCCAGAGCTCTAAGGTCTGTGTAATTTGATCATGACAGGTATACCTGAAGACATTAATATATCTCATCTTACAAAAGGTTCAAGCTTATTAAAATACAGCCAGGAAGATCCCATATAAAACCGATGTACAAAAAACAAGCCTACAATCAGGACTTTTCTTCCAAGGAGAAAATATCTTTTCAAAGACAAGGAAAGCAATGATTACTGCTGGATGAATGCAGCTATAATTTAAATTCCTTGTGACTCATTCAGTCTTTGTTCATCTGTGAATCATAATTTTAAATCAAACAATGTCTGTCTGACCGAGAAAGAGAACTGCATAATTACACATTGCTATTATTTATTAATAGTGACCATATCAATGCACTAGGTAAATCTTTATAATGTCATATGACTGAGTGGTGAAATGCAGTGAATGCAGTTTTTTTTTTTTTAACAGGTAATTATCTACTCTTATGAACTAGCTGTTTGGTATTTCCTTCTCAGTTTATCGGAAAATTGAGGCCCAGTTATAAAGGACATCAGGAATAATCAATTTGTGGCTTCAGTTTAACACCTTGAAGTAAAAGGGTTTTCATTTACCTTCGGAATGGGAAGTCATATTTCTGCTGAGAAGGTCATGGACATGCAAACATATTTCAGCATATTTACTCTGCCAGCCCTAGAAAAAACATATATTTTTTTTATAATGCAATTAAATCACATACTGATTAGCTGCAACATATGAGAAAAAGTCTACAATATTATGAATATGAGAAGAAACAGACAAGCTATGTTGAAGAATAATAAGTTATGTAGACCCTGGCTTTTGTGTATCTGCGTTAGTGTTTATTAAAAGTGAGAACAAGAACTCCCTGAATTACTCACTTATACAGTAAAGTTACAGGGTCATGAAAATGCAACTGTATTGCCTGATTATTTGTACAAGGAAGCACTTTGTGGTGATTTTATTAACATTCTCTGCTCTATTTTTACCTCAATAGATAACCCTGATGTCTGCCTATCAGTGAGTGAGATACTGAAGTGAGATAGATCTATTCAACAGTCCAGTAAATAGAAGTGAGCAGGAAGCATGCTTTGCATGTAGTCCACTCCCTTTCTTAGATATCAGAGTCTGTAGAAGAACTTAGACATAGAGAAGAGAAGAGGATATTAAATTCTTAGCATATCAGCCAATTTAGTATTAATGGCCTACACAAGTGCATCATCTGACCACTAGATGCAGTTGCCACTATTGCTCATTCTCTTTGAACGGTAAAAAAAGAAAACGTAATGCACGAGTACATGTTCAGTGTGTCTCTTTGCCCAAATCTGCAGAGATAACAAAAAGCTCATATACTTACAAGGTATAGTTATAAAGGTTACTCTTCAAAGGATGTTTTCTTAAATGTAAAAAAGAATCATACAATTCAGGAACACAGTGCTGTGACAGGAGAGTTTTATTCAACAGTATTGTGATTTATAAAACTCAGAGGATTACATTTAGGCATAAATGTTCAAAGGTTGTTCAATAAACTGGGGCAATAAACTGAGAAATGTAAATAAGGAATAACGCAGTGCAAATGCAATTATCAGCCCACGCATGATTCTTAAATGTCATAAAAAGACAATGTTTGGCATGACAGAAAGTGGAGAATGTCATTTTTTCCTGGCATGTGAAAATGGATGACATAGCTGGCAGGGCATGATGTAGTCAGACTGGCTTTATCAAAGGAGAGATTTGTAATGGGTGCTTTTACCACACATATTGCTAGGCCATGCACACATCAACAGACCCAAGTGTGGTTGAGACCAAATTTACTAACTGACAAAGAGCTTTGTGGCACATGTATGGTAGACAGACCTATCCTAGACATCATGTGTGCCATGCCTTATTTGACATTTTGTTGAGTGGACCCTGTTGCTGGTTTTTCCTGCTGAAGGATAATCCTGCAGAGGCCCTTCTTGTCCTTACTACAAGGGCCATTCAGTGACCTACAGTTCATATCATAGGATCATAGGATCTTAGGAGGTTACTAGGCTATCGACCCATAGGTTATTTCAAGTCTAGCCATTTCATTCCAGTGTAGTACCATAGACACTCTATTCAATTCCCAGGATTGTATTTATTAATGACTGCCCATGTCCAGAAGGGTTGTGGGTGCTATCCCCAATAAGAATTTATGGTGCCCAACCACTTGTCCTAGTTCCTCTTAGTGTCATAGAGGTGCTCTGCTTCACATGAATTGGTAGTCTATTCCAAAGATGCAGCAGTTGCTGAGCAACAAATCTGTCCCTTCAGCATGTCCTAGTCAAGTTACAGGCCATATTTAGGTCCCTGGAATGGGTAGCTCTTATCCCATTTGATTTATGGATGTGCAGCAAAAGAATTAGGTTTGGGCTGGAGATTGCTCTGTAAGCCAGGCATAAGTTTCTTCTAAGAAATCTATACAATAGAGAGTATAGTGACCTTTAGTCGGTCTGTGTAAGTCACTTGCTGGAGTCCCTTGATCTTCTCTGTTAGAAACCTCGGAGGTCTCTTCAACTGCTGCAGATGCTTTGCATGGTACATGCCAAAAGGGACATTATACTAAATTATGGGCCTGATTAGTGACAAGTATAGAGGGGTAATTACTTCCTTTGCTCTAGAAGTGATGCCTTTGCTAATCAAGTGTGCTACATAGAAAGTCTTCTTTACTACAATAGACACATGGTGGTCAAAGTTAAGGTCGCAATCTACTTGTGATCCCAGATCTCTTACCACTTCATAGGTACATAGGGCATTGTTGTTAATGTGTTAGTGTAATAACATTGTTTTTACCAAATGGAATGATGATATATTTCTTTGCATTCAGTTTGAGGTCGTGACTATGACACCAGTCACTGGTCTGCATAAAATCCTTTTGAAGTATACTGACATAATTTGGGGATTCTATAATTCCACCCAGTTTGCAGGCATCCGCAAACGTGGTCAGCCACACCTTTAGTTTTGGCCTCAACTTCTGAGAAGTATATACCAAACAGTAGGGAAAGCAGCTCTGACCCTTGTAGCAATGCACTGGTGACAGGTCTGCTGGTTGATGTGGAGTGACCCAATTTGATAGTGTGTGACCGGTTTGTGAGCCAGTTGGCAAACCATTTTACAACAAAGGGGTTTACATTCTGTTTGATAAGTTTATCGGTAATGCCTGAGTGTGGGATTGTGTCAAAGGCCTTTGCCAATTCGAGGTATGCTGTGTGCACAGATTTGCCCTCGTCAATGGCCCTGGTCACATTTTTGAAGAAATCCACCAGGTTTAACAGGGTTGTATCCAGGGTTTGGATGTCACCTATGTCTTTATTTATGAGGTCCATGATGGTACATTCCATGGCTTTACAGATGAGGCTGGTCAGACTTATGGGTCTATAATTTCCTGGGTCCACTGTTAAGCCACCTTGGTGGAGGGGAATAATTGTTGCTGTTCTCCATTCGGCAGGAACAAAGCCAGTGGTTAGGCTCTGATCAGATACTTAATGGTAATGGTAGTTCATGATTTAGTTTATTTATTTATGTGTTTATTGACATTTGTTTACTAGGAAAGTCCACTGGGCCATGTAGAGCTGATTTTCAGTGGAGGCCCGGGGAGAAAAGCTCCACAAGAAACACAAATAGAATATATGGTACATCACAAAGGACACATTTTGAGTATATGCAGCACAGAGGGAGGAAAAATAATTCTTACCAGTAGCACATTTAAAATATATACACACACACTTGATACACACTTAATAAACTAATTACAATGCAGTACAACTATTGTAGTAGTACGGGTGAATATAAAATGCTTATATACAAGGATAATGACTGAGCTTTAGACCTAGGAAAGACATTAAGAGGCTATAGTAGTGATGTTGCAGAAGTTACAGTATATACAAGGAAATGAATGGAAGAATATGAGAAGTAACATAAGAAGTTGTAAGTGATAACAGTAGAGGTAAGAAAGGTGGGAATAATAGAGATGGAGGTCAGGAGAGAAGGAGGTTAGTAATAAAGGGTAAAGAGAAAGAGAGTGCAAAGAAATGTTAGTGTTCTTGAGACAGATATATAGAAAAATGTGATTACAAAGAAAAATAAGGAGAATGGCAGGAAGGCACTAAGGTCCAGGTAATGACCGGAGGAGGTTTAGTGCAGTTACAGATCTATTTGGAGTAAAGGTGTGTGCACAGGGGGGTTTTGAAGGAGGCAGTGCATTGCTTTGTGTGAATGTGTGAAGGAAGGCTGTTTCAGGTTTTAGCTTTTACGCAGGAGTATAGTAGTTGACCATAGGGTAGCTTAGGTTTCTGAATTTGGAGGAGGTGTTGGTTTTCTGATCTTAGGGAACTATTGTGATTATAGTGGGAGAATAAGGACCTTAGTGCAGGGCAATCCTTTGGTTTAGTAATCAATTTGTGTGTGGTAGTTAATTGGAGGTAAGTAAAATAGTGGGGGAATTCGTTTTGAGGGAGGATTGGAGGTTGGTTAGTAATGGGCCATCATAAACTACAGAAGGAAGTAGATAAGTGGAAGCAAGTACTTGTTTTGTGGGGAAGGAGAAGAAATGTTTATGTCTGTAGAGTATTTCCATTTTTTTTTATGAGTCTTGCTTATGTTTTTTTTTTTTTTTTTTTTTTTTTTTTTGTAAATGTAAGTCAAATTTTAGGTTTTCATCTATCTAATTCAATTTTTGTGTTGTTTAGAGACAATATGTGGAATTCAGATTTATTAATGGGAGTGTTTTTCTTTGGGGTGAATATTATAAGTTTGGTTTGATCTGGGTTATTGTGGAGCCAAGCCTCCATGACAGTAAATGCAGATTGAGTAATTTGCTGTAACTGAGTTGAGTTTTCAGCAGAGCAAAATATAATAGAGTCATCTGTGTACTAGACAAGAGACCCTTGTTGAAATGATATGGAAGGTTGTTGATGAAACTATTAAACAGTATGGGTCCTAATATGGACCCTTGAGGGACCCCAGTGGTGTTATGAATATATGGGGATATAGAGTGCTGCCATTTTACAGCATGCTCTCTATCAGACAGGTAGCTTTTGAACCAGTTGAGAGATGGAGTGGATAGTTCATTGTTAGAAATCTGGGAAAGGAGGAGTATGTGAGAGATACTATCAAAAGCTTTAGATAAATCCAAAATAAATTGGAGACAATCTTCCCTGAGTCACGGCTTTATTTATTAGGTCTGTAAAGGATAATAGTACAGATGAACTACCATGGCCAGGTCTGTAACCATGCTGCATTTGAGAAAGAATTTGATTTTTGAGAAAGAATTGTAGAAGTTAGGTGTGTACATATTTTTCTAGGAGTTTGGAGATGGGGGATAGATTAGCTGTAGGGTGGAAGCTGGGAATATATTTTGAGGTACCCCTTTGTGGAGAGGCAGTTTGTTTGCTTTTTTCCAGAGGTTAGGGACATAGGATTCTTTAATGGACCTATTTATGAGAATGCTAATGGGGCAAGCAATAGCATCTGCAGTGATTTTTTTATGAATTCTGTGGGTATGCCATCTGCTGCATTTGAGCTGGGCTTTAGTGTCAAAATAATTTTTTATGGTTGTTGTAGGGACTTTAGAGAGTTTAAATTCTGGCAAAGAATTGGATTTTGCTACGTTTGCATGGCTGGATGAGGGGGAATGAGTACAGGGAGTAGTTTGGCCTAATATGTTTGTAGTTGAGAGAGGAAGCTGGGGCTGTGTATGCTGAGAGAGAGAGTGGAGTATTTCTTGGGAAGTTAGTTGTGGTAAGAGGTTAAGAGAATGTGGTTGTGATACTAGCTATAGTGTCTATGAAGTAGTAGTTTAAGCTGCTTGCCATTTGATCTGATGTTTTGTCTAGGTAGGGGGAAGGATTACTTTTTGTGCCAGGGTTATGAGAGTAGTAACAAAGGACCAGAATAGCTTTGGGTTGATTTTTGTGGGTTTTTTTGAAGGTTCAAGTAATATTCTTTCTTGTCTTTGGATACAAGTTTTTTTTTAATGTGGTTACAAAATTGCTTGTACTTAAATAAGCCTGAGTTGTTCTTGTGTTAATGCCATAGCTGCCATGTTTTGTCCCTAGTTATCATTATTTCCTTAGTAGATTTAGTCATATTAGACAGCCTTGCACCCACCTGAACTAAAAGAATTAGATTAGTTCTTATTCTTTTAGTTTAGGTGGGTGCAAGGCTGTCTAATATTTTTTTTAAGAAGGTAGTGTTAAAGCAGTGTATGGCATTGTCTAGGGAGAGAGTATTTAGGTAATTCCAATTTATGCTTTTTATGATATTGCTGAATGTGTGGTGGTTGAATTTGGATAGGTTCCTGATATATTTGAAGGGATTTATTTTTGTGAAAGGGGGATAGGCTCGGGAAATGAAGGCAGGAAGGTGATCACTTATACAGTTAGGGAGGGTACTAGCCGATGAAATTGTTATTGGGTCTGACAGTAGGATCCAGTCAAAGATGGTTCTTTCATTGGTTGTATTATTATATCTAGTGGAGGTGGAGATTAGTTGGGTATAGTGAAACAGGTTGATATTGATTGATGGTATTTTTGAGGAAATATTATAACAATTAATGTTCACATTGCCTAGGATTATAGATTTGTTTATTATGGTGTTGGAGGCCCAGGATAATATTTCTTCCAGAACAGGTATGTTATTACCTGGGGGATGTATATGACTATGATAGAGATTTTTAGCGTTGGTAACTTTTAGGAAGGAGACCAAGATTTCAGCATTTAGGAATTGTGGGATGTGAATGGTAAATGGGAGTATGTTAAGAGTATTAGGGTATAGGATGGCAATGCCATCTCCTTTCTTTTTGATTCTATCAACTCTTATTACGCTGTAGTTGGAAGGGAGAAATTCTGAGTCTTCTGTATTACGCTTTAACCATGTCTTGGTAGTAGCTAGAATGTCTGTTTTAGTTAGAGCTAACCAGGCATGCAGGTCAGTAGTTTTATTGCAGATACTTTGAAGGTTTATGGTAGTTATGTGTGGTGATTTTAAGCATTCTGAACAGTTTGTTATGATGAGGGATTGGTGGTAGAAGGACCAGGGTTGCGATGGATGTCACCACATTATACTAAAGTCAAGAAAATAAATGGAAGGTGCTGAGTAAAGGTGGGTAGTTTGGAGCTGATAAAATGCAATAAAAGGGAGTAGGTATAGCTTGAATTGTGAATAATTTGCGGGAAGGATTTGTATTTTAGAGCAGAGTAGTGGAGTTATGGAAAAGAGGCAGGGATTTATTTCTGAGCAGCTAGCAAATGGGGAGTATAGGGAGTTAGTTGCAGAAGTGGATTTGGGGAATATTAATCTGGGATTGATTGGTGCGGATTGTATTTAGAAGTGCTAGTAGTAGTATATCATGGGATAAGAATAGTATGTGTGAAATAGAGGGAGCCATGTTGATTGGTGTGGATGGTGTTAAGTGGAAGGAAATAGAGACAAGGAAGTGGGCAAATTTTATTAGTTACTTGTTGGAAGGAGGTGTGGCTAGGGAGTATAAATTTAAGGAAAGTGGGATGAATTGGAATGGGATAGGGTAAGGGAGAAGCATGAGAATGAGCATAGCGAGGGCAAAAGGAGCAGGATCAACCCCTGGCTGGAGCTTCTGGCAAGAAACAATCCGCAAGTTTGAAGTAGCCTAGACGGCTGATATTTAGTGCCTAGAGAAAAGCTTAAGAGAAGAGTTTCAGCAGTATAGAGACTAGCTGAGGGAAGAATAGGAATAACAAAGAAAAAGATGGGTGGGGATTACATTCAGATAAACAGGTGGAACAGTGAAAGTTATAGGGAGCAATGTAGGTGGTAGACTGTGTATGACTGTGCCAATATATAGATAGTGCATTTCAATAAGTTCAGAGATCATTTGAAACTTGACTAGGTAATCTCAAGGACAGGGTTTCAGGATAAGAAGGTTGGGATAGACTACGGCAACTGTTTGTTATGGTCTTATGCAAGTAGCTGTTGATTAACTGTACACTATAGTATTACAGTGTTAATTAAGACTCAAACATACTATAGGTTGGTTGACTGGTTGGGAGATAGTGAGCTCTTGAATACAGAGAGTTTCTTTCCTGCAGTAGTACAGTCTCCATATGTAATTCAGCAGGGATAGCAAAAAGAGCACAGGGCAGTTGTAAAGGCAATTAATTGTATGAAAAAAGGGAATAAGGCAAAGGTTAGCTAAGAAGAAAAAACATTTAGTTTGTTTTGAAGACAGACTGAGCTACTCTCTGGTGCCATAGTGGCTGAGTTTTATGCCTTAGACAAGGCTTTAATGACTTGCTCTTCTGATACATAGTGTGGGGAGACGTTTGGTGCAAGGTTTATGAAAGATTTGAAGGGGATAAGGTAGTGAAATTTTCTCCAAATCTGTCCACTACAGGTTTTCTATGTCTGTGGGATCAGTGCGCATGATACTGTTAGTCACTAGTTTGGCACATGCTTGGGTCCTACCGTTTAAGCTATGCACAATCAGATGATCTCTGAACTTATTGAAATGCACTATCTATATATTGTCACAGTCATACATAGCCTACCTCCTACTTTGTTCCCTTATACTGTTCCCCCTGTTTATCTATTTATCTGAAGTAATCCCTGCCCAACTTTTTCTTTGTTTTTTGTTTTTTTTTCAAACACCTTTATTGAATTACCACTTGTGACAAAGGAAAATTTACATTCATATAGAAGTAATCAAACTATATTAACATAACAAACATTAATAGCTGCATAGATGCAACTATACTCACCAGGAAGAAGTACAGAACTAACTCAAAAAACAAGTCACTCTGGTGGAATCACAAAATCAATAGGCTGTATAACAAGAGGAACAAAATCATGGCAAAAATTAGGAAGTGCAGTACCCATCATGATAAAAGCACCCTTACCAAACAAAATGAACAACTAAGAGGACAAATAAAGTTTACCAAAGCCAAATCTGAGGTAAGTTTGACGTCTCAGACCAAGGACAACCACAAAGCATTATTTAGCTATGTCTGGAACCTCAAAGGCAATACATAATTGTATGCAGAGCTCATTGTAAATGGAGCCACCTATACTGAGAAAAAAGATATAGCAAACCTCCAGGCTGATAAATTTAGCTCCAACTTTACCCCTCTCTCCCCCTCAACCTTCCCTCAGGAAATATCATCAAATATAATTCCCCCTGCTATCACTAGGGAACAGGTCCTTAATACTCTCTCTAAGACTAAGAACACTGCATCAGTGGGCCCAGACAATATCCCAGGATGCCTTCTAAATAGCATGAAACATGACGTATCAGTGCTCTGGACTATCTATTTAACAGTAACCTCCAAACAGACTTCAAGCCTCATGAATGACGAAAGGCAACAATCATCCCTCTGCACAAAGGTGGGCCATCTACAGATGCTAAAAACTACAGACCCACAAGTTTCCCTAGTCTTGTATGTAAAACCATGAAAAGAATTAACAGAGATATAGTAAATCTCCAGACACTGGACCTAACCCAAATTGGTTTCATCAAGGGCAGATCATGCCTACTCAACCTGTTGGACTTCTTTGAGAATGTCAGCAAAATAATGGCTGAGGGCAATTTTATTCATACTGCCTGCCTTGACCAGGCCAAGGAATTTGACACAATACCCCACTCAGGCATTGTTGACAAACTCAAGAGGTTCAGTACAAACCCATATGTTATCTGGTGGATACCCAACTGGCTCATAGACAGGACCCAGAAAGTTATAATTGGGGACTTCACCTCTACAAAGAGGTCAATCACAAGTGGAGTCCCTCAGGGATCAGTCCTTGGACTGCTCCTTTTAGGCATTTACTTCTCAGAAGTCAAGGCTAATGTCAGATGTCTCTGGCTGACTAAATTTGCAGATGACTGCAAATTAGGAGCTGTCATCGAATCTCACACTGACACAAATGTTCTCCATGATGGGTTAACATGGACAAGCAACTGGTGTCAGATCCATGGACTTAAACTACATGCTAAGAAATCCATAATAGTATCCTTTGGCAAGTCATACATCCCTGGTAGCTATCATATTGATAACGCACCCCTTAGAATTGACCCAGTAGTCAAGAACTTGGGGACACACATAGATAGTAACCTAGCCTTTGAGCATCACGTGTCTACAGTGGTGAGGAACTCTTTCTGTGTTGCACAACTTATAAACAAAGGTATGGCATCTCAGTCTAAGGAAGTCATTGTCACTGTATTCGGCATTCATCAGACCTGTCATTCAGTGCAATGCTCCCTTTGGTATGTACCTAAGTAGGCTTATCCAACAGTTGGAATGTCAACAGAGGTTTCTCGCTAAAACAATAGAGGGTGTAAGTAAAATGTCCTATGCAGACTGCCTCAAGGCTCTATCCCTGTATTCTGTCTCCTACATGCTTTTGTGGGGAGATCTATGCCTGGTATACAGGGCATTGTCAGACCCCACTTTGATGGACCTCCTGCATATCCACAAAACACACCACACCAGAATTACCCATTCTAAAGTCTTAAACCTGGCCTGTGATATCAATAGGACCTGCTGGAGAGATAGGTATGTATCCCAGAGACTACCTCGTCTATGGAACAGGCTCTCCATACATCTGAAGCAGACATTAGATGGGAAACTGGAACTTTATCCCTGGTTTGGCACCTATGTCTCTAAAGGACACAGGTCACCTGTAAATGGTTCATCTTCCAGGCCCATGCTTACACTTATCAAGGGTATCAGAGCTTATCAGAGATTTGGGATGCATGGCTAGGCTTAAAAGGCCCTTGTGGATGTTAGCCTATAAAACACCTATGAACCTATTATACTTCACATATATTGCTGTATATTGTATAACCTTAGCAATATTACATAAATTACTCAATTCCTGCCTTTTTTTCAAACAAGAAACATCTTTATTAAACCAGCACTTACTACATATGCAATCATACATTTATATAAATTAAAATAAACCACATTGACACAATCCTTGTTGCAAGCATTTTAAATCACAAACCATATGAGACATTCCCAGTTACAAACATTATACATCACTTATAATCTACCCAATCTTTCTCACTCAGCATTACATAGCTCATTTAATTTCTGCCACCTTTTAGACCTCATCCCTCCCTTGTATGTATTGTTCCCACATTCCCAGCTTTTTCTTTGTTATTCCTATTCTTCCCTCAAGGGCCTTATAATTTTCCCTGGCTGGGATTGCTCACTTTTTTCTAAAAGTTATCTTAGAGGATATGACATGTTGTCTTATTGGCCTGTTGAGGCTGAGAAGGGTGCTTTTCCATTGCTGGGGCCTCACCATAGTTTTTGCTATCTTGAGATAATGTTGACATATGCTTCACGGACAGTGGACACAATCCTAGGAATCATTCTGCTGCAAATGTAATTGTAAATTATGTTTCCCAATACCCAAGAAAGGAGAATATATCATGCAATTATTCATTAGGATGGCATGTCAGCCTGTGTTCCTAGGTACAACAGATTGAACCCATGTAATAATAATATATGCCCAAACAGACATTAAGTAGGGTATGCAGCTATATGAAAAGAGTTCTGCCTCTGTCAACATCCAGAGAGATGCAGTGTTATTGCTACATGACATATACCTTCTTCTGATACCTGGGAGTATCCATGATACCCACATCAAGTAGTTGAGTACTATTTTCACATAGACCCACATGAACACATTCCAACAGGGCATCTTGTAAGTAGGGTACCACACTACCCACAATCTGCCTAGACATACCTAGTGGAATGCTAATAACAAATACATCCAGACTCATAGTCAGAGGCACATAGCTGGAGAGATTGTTCAGCATCTTGAAGCAATGGCTCAGGTGCCTGCTTGCTACAGGGGTCCTCTAGACTATAAGCAGTTCAGGCTGCCTGAAAGTCCCTGACCTGAGCCACTCTGCACACAAAGAAGCAGTGGAGGTAATCAGTAGAGCAACATTTAGCCTACATGGCACATGAGGTAGCTGAACATGATTTCTGCTAGTTTTATGCACATGAAACAAATAGGAAGGAATGGTTCCTCATCAGGCCATGTATGTTTGTGCACTGGTGAGTAAGAAGCATCTTGTTAGCACGTATGCAGCATAAATTTTATCAACAGTGGATGTGTTATGTAAGATGGTACTACTTCCCATGTGCCCAAATGTGAGATAAGCAAAGTAATAAACTCTGCCTGCACAGTAATGAAGGGCAAACTACATCATAGTAAAAGTCATATAGGATTTATATTACAACTCTGTAACAGAAAAGGAGTTCAATTTTATAACTGTAGGACAGCCACAATATCATGAAATATAGAGAACATAGCATTAGTTATTTATTTGTTTGTTTTTAATCACTAACACATTTCATCACAAGGGGAGAAGCCCTTTTCAGTGGAGATCTGGAGATAAAGCTCAAAATAAATTGCTTACTGTATGAGGCAAAAGGCAGTTATATAGGGTCTATATTATATATTTGGAAGGTGACAATGTGGAACACTGTAAAGAGCAAAAATGCTGGAACTCGAATTTCTGTTATTGAAATTGCAGTACAGTGAAAATCGGAATACTTGCCCTTTCCTCACTGTAGTGCGATCTCGCAGTTGGAATATATATTTAGCAGGAGGTGTGAGGGGCACAGCCCCGCACAATAAGGAGTTAGAGTTCCGGCATTTTCGCACCTTAGAGCATTCAACATTGTCAACTTTCGATTATATGATATAGATCCATTATATAATGTAGTATTACAGAGTATATTGTAGTTGAATTACCAAATGAAAACATTTCATGTAGACCATCTGTGTAGGGACAGACAAGAAAGCCCCAGTACATGCAGACAGGTAGATCTCAGTATAATGCCACTGTTAGAACTATGGGCATCACATATAGATACAACAGCAAGGCAGTGTGTAAAATAACATGCTGTCATGAGAGGTGCATGTGTCTTCAGCTTGTTCATCCAATGCCTAAAGTTAAATACCCAATGTTATCACATCAGAGTACTCAAAAGATGAATTTATCCAATACTAGTAAGTGAGTCATTGTTAAACATCAAGAAAAATAAATGAATAAAATTTAGTATTAAAATTTTTTAAATTAATTGTTCAAAATAATAATTGTTAAAATAAAAAATTTATTTTAAAAAAAAAAAATTTATCTTAAATACAATATGTCCATGAACAATAATGAAAGGATTTATTTTAATATTTAAAAACACAATAACTACAAATATATCTGTAATAAAAAATACCATTTAAATATATAAATATTTACAAAATATTAAAAATAAGTTCAAAAAATAATAGACATATATAGTATAAGTATTTATTTGTTTTTAAGTTTTTATTGATATATTTAATAATATAGTGGAACAAATATATTAATAGTTTGGGTTAATTCAGTTTGGTTGTAAATAATATTTTTGCATTAGTTTTTTATATTGTTTCTTTATTTTGTCAATTAATTAATTTGTCAATTATGGTTAAATTGCTTCATATTAAAGAATTTTGAATTTTTTAAGCAAATTTATTAAAGCATTTAGTTATTTCTGCTGGAATTATTTAAGTTTATTGGATCCAAAATGTTTGACGAACTTAAATGTTTTTAATGGAATTATGAAGTGACAGTCTCTTTTTTGTTGTGGTTTACTTTAGTCATTGTTTTTATTGTTTTAAAAGGCATTTCATGTATGTTTATTTTGACTTATCCTTCTTATCATTTGCCTCGGCATTTTGCAGTATTACATTTTGCAAAAGCGGTAATGACTTGGAGCTTCAAATATTTGAGATTGGCACAAACCAACTTGAGGGGTTTCTCGCTCACACGCTATAAGTTGGAACCGGAGACAGAGAGGAGATCATACCTAAATTTAATCTCACTAAATTAATTGAACTGTTTTCAGGAGGTCCACGAGCCAAACTATGAGACCGGGAGAGCATGCAGGACCAATCACCTCAAGCGCAGGATGGGGTCATCTGACATGAACAGAAAGCGACGGTTATGAAGAATGGAAGAGAGAAATAATAGATAAGGGAGGATGTAATGTGAAACCACAAGGACAAGGATGTAATGTTGCTGAGGAAGAGGACAAGAAGCATTAAAGAAAATTCAGGACAAAAGATGAAAACAAACCTAGCATAAACGTAGGAAATAACCAAGTTACAAAGTACAAAGAAATCCAGAAAAAAGTGTAGAAAATTTACTGAAAGCTATTTGTATGTTAGTGTGATTTACAAAAGAAAAAGTATAAACATAAATGTAAGTCATTGCACTCTCTAAAGAATACTTTGAGAATTTTGGTTGAGAAAAAGAAATACTTTTAAACATAAAGTGACATTGCAAGACAAGATGTTTCTACTTTGAGAAAATATTTATAATAAAATGTTATACAAATAGACAATAATATAAATTATATGTTTTTATTTAAAGGTAGATTAAAAGATAGAGGAAGGGAAAATTTTGTTTACATTTAGAACTTACATTTAATGTTTGTAAATTTTTTTTTTTTTTTGAAATGTGTCCTTTTTGATGATATCTAAACTTTTTAATAATAATGATATTTAAACAATAAATGTTGAAATATTTTAAATTTTGAATGAAATAAAACTAAATTACAAAAATTGATAAGGAAAGGGAAATTATTTAAACAATTGAAAAAAAGATTGAGTAAATGTGAAAAAAGATATAAAAAAAACGAAAGAAATTATTGGATTACAGAGAAAAAGATAATGAAAGAGAAACTACCCTCTCACTTTTCAAAAAAAGTATGGAAAGAAGAAAAAAGGTGGAACAGGAAAAATCAGATGGAACAAGAAAGAATCCAGAACAAAGGTGGGAGAACCAAAAAATGGATTAAAATGAAAGATTTGAACCAAGAAATTTAAAGAGAGAATGGTTGTTGGAGAAGAAATTAAACTTTTTAATGCCTACAGAAACTGAAAGCACAGAGATAAGATCAGAAAGACTAGCCAGAAAACAAACAGGGGGAGCCACAAGATCGTAGAATACATGGATGGGAAAGATTTTGGATGGAAAACAGGGAGGTACAGGGAATAGAGCGTAAATAAACTGCAAGAATCTAAAGGGATGGCGCCTTTCAGTAAGGTTTCAGTTTAATATTGTTTGTTACTGGTTTAAATTGTTTAAACAAACAAACATATTGTGGATCTAGGATCAAAAATTCAATTGATCTAGTATTGGGGATCTAGCAAACATATTGTTGGGCCTGATCTAGCCTGATAAAAATTGAACTTAAGTCAAATAACTATCAGAGAGAACCTTAGGAGTAAAATATTTTAGGTGAGATATTTTAGAGAGATATAGTATTATAGTATTTATTTTAACTAGGAGGTTTTATCACAATCCAATCTACACATCTTTACATTTTAATTTAAAATGAATATGGAAAATTGAAAGGAATGATTATGGAAAAGAATTTAAAATAAGACTATAACTAAATATGAGAAAGAAAAAAAAAGAATCATAAGGTCATAATGAAAAGGATAAGAAAAGAGGTGTTTTATTTTCAAGGAACCACAAGGTTTGGATCATCAATGCAACATATATGAATGTGTTAACATCAAGAAGCACTGTTTGAAAGAAACCTAAGTCTATTGTTGAAAATAAAGGGATAGACTCACTTAAAGGATACACTCACAGAAAAGAATAAATTTTAATTTAGAATTTTAAATAGAAAATTTTTAAATAATTTATAAAACATTCTTTGGAATACCCAAAAAATTCCAAAATTTACCTAAATATTTATAAACCACTTTGGGAATTCCTTTTAAAACTGAAATTCTTAAAGAATTCTGCAAATATTAATGGACTGAATTTTAAAGACACATTTTAAAAGGAAACAGTTAAAAGCAGATTCATGGGATTTCTGGGATTCTTGCATTTTTCTATGTAAAATTAATGGTAATTCTTGGTCCATTTGTTGTTCACTGGTTGTAAAATGGGTCAGTCCGCTTTTTAGGACATTCCTATGATAGATAGGTTTGATTTCAAGAATAGTGTCCATAATAGAGTTTGATTATTCCAATAATTTGAACAATAGATACCCAAGTTGACCAGGAGTAACCATTTATAGCAATAATTATAAGAAGTAGTTGGGAGGAATAATATGCACAAGTGATATAGGTAAAATATATATAAATCTGTGTTAGGTTCCAGAAATATATATTTGAAAATATTAAAATATCTGTTGGGAAAAAGAATATAGGAATTCTTAAAATATAATCTTAAAATCTTGGGCCGATTTCTGGAACCATTTGGGAAGATGATGAAAATAATGAATTGGAGAGGACTTTTTGGATTTATCCATACTAAAACCATAAAAAGCCAATTTTTTTATAGTACAGATCAAAAAAAGTATAAATTACTAACAGTTTACAAAAAAAAAAGTAAAAAGTTTTAGTTCAACATTTTTTAAAAGCCTACACAGTTATCATACCTCAGAATAACAGGCTAAGGGCGTCTTTCAAAGAAATTTAATGGTTCAAGATGTTAAATTTAGAATGTAGTTTAATTAGAGAATATGGAATTTTTTGAAAGATGATGTTTTGGAAGAAAAAAATTTTAAAATTTGGGATAAATTAGGTAAGAATAGCATGGGGAAATAAGTATATGACCTATTAGGTCAAATAGTTAAGTATTGTTTCTAAAAACAGTAAAGAATTAACATATCAAAAACATCAAAGTTAATGAACATTTGAAGACCAATTGTGTATTATTTGAAATTGAATTTACAAGTAAGACCAATAAATTTTAGATCAATATTGGTTTAACAGACTTTTTGAAAAAGAATGAACATTTTTGAAAACAAGCAGAATTTGAAATACAAAAGACTGAATAAAAGCAAAAGACTGTTTTGGGATGACCAGGGAGGAAGCAGTACAAACATAAACAAAAGGAAAAACTAGAGGTATGGTTCTGCAAGATAGTAAATAAACTCAGTGAATGTATCATAACCAAGGTTTCATGGTCTCAATAGTAAGGTTTATGTTAGTAACTCTGAGCCCGTGTCTATGTTAGGTACTTTATTATGTTGTAGCAGAGAATGAGAGAAATGTAGAAGGAATTTATGAACACATTAAAAGAAGACATGAACACTATTTAGAATGTTATTTGAAGATTTTTTAAGATTAATTTTACAGACACACAGGGGCATTAGTAGAGAAAGAGGGAAACTATTTAAGAAGTGCCTAATTAAGAGAAGAGAGTAAGTTATATTAAAGTAAAATTATTTTCATAAAACAAGAGCTATTTATAATTGTTTGATAATTGATAAAGCTATCTGATTGTTTCCTGTTTAGATAACCAAATTTTAATTTTTAAGATTTTACAACTTTTTTTTTTAATATGTTTTATAATTAATATTTTTTAAATTTATTTACATTTAATTTACCATTAATTATATTTATTATATTATTATTATTATTTTTTATATTATATTTTTAGAGTATACATTGTCTCGAAACTCAGTACACACATTACATTATACACAAGTGTCCCATTACTATAACTATTAAATTTACTTGTTGTAATTTTATTTTGGAACTTGTATATTTATATTTTGAAATACTATATATATATTTATATACATATTTATATTATTTATATACAAAACATATATATATATATATATATATATAATAAATCATACTTCTTCAGTTAAACTATTCACTTATAGTTATTTATTTTATATTTATAAACTATTTATATTTAACATATTTTATGACAAATTAAATTCAAAAAAAATAATTTTAAATTAATTTTTTAAAAATTTATATATTTATAACATAATAAAATAACATATTAAATATATACACAAACAAAATATACAACTTTTTAATTTTAATTATTATAGTTAAACTTTTTGATAGTGGATCAATCAATAGAAATAAATTAATTAATGGGTTAACTCAGTAACCCAACTTGTTAACATTAATTGTTTTTTTGTTTGGTTCACTTTGTTTCAATTATTTTAAAATAATTTTAAATTTGAAATTATATTAATATTATTGCAGTATTAAGTGTAAAAATATTAAGGCACTTATATATTGATGATTACATAGAAGTCTGCGCAGGCGAAAAAGCGTTCAATTGGTGGATTTTAAGCACATTAAAAGACCTTTGTTGTTTGAGAGCTTCCTTACGCTTTTTTAGTTAGTTTTCTTTCTCTACATTTGTCATTGTTAAACATCTCAACAGCATCTGCAGTGGCAAGGCAATTCTGCATAAGCAAACTCTGGTTCTTATATGCCAATGTTAGGCGCACTGGCACTTTTTGACATTTTATTGGGCTATAGCAGATAGAGTATCCCATGCTTATATCCCTGCTTACTGTTATGGGCGTCTACATTATACATGCTAGAAGCACATGGAATTGCAATGATTTGATGGTTCAAGCATTACATTTTGTATCGTTTGTGCACAGTATTTATGGCTGCATGCCATAAATGCCTGGCTTTAAGTATCATTCGTGCAATCCATATAGGTGTACTTTGCAGGAATTATTCCTCAGAGTCCACGAGAGAGAGATGTCTTTTATACGTTCTGTGAGATTAGTCACAATTGGTGTGTTCATGGATACTTTATTTTCCTGTGGGCACAGTGTTAATAGTAATTATAGTGAAGATGGTTGCAAAATATCTGTTTTGTCATGTTGCATATGCTCTTGTCTTTAATTACAATTGCTTGAGAGCAGAATGGCACAAAAAGTATGCCTAGTCTGTTGATATAAGTACATTTAACTTTACTTTCTACCTCCCATGCATTTCTACATTTCCTTTAACCTTTTTCATGCACCTCATCTTCTCTTAATTAAATCTGTGGATGCAATCTTTTACTCTTATTGTGTTAGCCCATTCCTTAAGTCTGCAACCTTCTCAGTTAAAAAGTACATTTAGACTCCCAAGGCACAGTCAGTCCTTGTGATCTGGACTGTTGACCCATTACTCATCCTTTTGTTAATTCTGTTCAGGATGATAACTTTATATTTCACAGACATGATATTTCACACCATTATCATGTTCTCTGTCTATTCTGATCTCATATGTAGTACCATTCCCTACAGTCCACGGAGCAGTCTGGTAGCTCTTGACCCCATCTGTCATCCTTTTCCTTATATGGCCTCCAAAACTGCACATAGTATTCAGGGGTCATCTGGACAAGGCTATATAGAGTGCAAACAATACTTCTATGCCTTGGGAGTTTATAACCCTAAGGATACATCTCATGATTCAATTTGCTAACTCCAATGCCCTCTCACTCGGCTCATGGTGGTCCAGTCCAGATGTAATCAACACACCATCATCGTTTTTCATTGTTATAACCTCTTCTCCCTCATCAGAATATAATTCAAAATGAAAATGCTACCCAGCAAAAAGACCAATGCTCCAACCATAGGCAAATAAATCTCAGACCATCCAAATGGAAGAAAAACAGCTTTAATCTTCTTCCACAGTACTCAGATAAAACACTTTAATGGTTGTATCACACCACTTCATCAGACCATTAAAAAATGTGGCTGTGGTACTTAAATAAATATCTGTAAGCTACTCAATGCTAGAAGTCTAAATCTCAAAATGCACTCACTCAAGGCACTCCTTAAAATGGAGAACGTCAATATCTGTGCATTGCCTGAGACCTGGCTCAAGGCTCCAGAGAGCAATGCTGCACTACCAGGCTATAACTCATAACACACTTTTCGGCCATGTAACCTGGATCAGAACGCCAAAGGCAGAGGTGTGTCCATATTCATTAAGGATATCCACACCCCCAGGCTAGTTGCTCTGCATAATACATCCGAGGTTATCCAAATGCAATTAACTCTGGGAAAAACTGCAATCCAAATTGTAGCTTGCTACATATCCCTCACCATGCCAGGGATTCCTACTCCTCTTTTCTTGATGTACTGGAAAATATTAGGGTTCAACCAAACACCCTAATAATGGGCGATTTCAACTACTCCACCATTAACTGGGAAAGCTACTTGTGTACCAACTCCTTCACACAACGCTTTCTGGAATTCATAAACTCCAATGCCCTGGATCAACTTATCCACATCCCCACCAGGGGCAACAATATCTTAGACCTAGTCATAACCAATATGAGTGACCAGTGTTCCACACCTGAAGTCAACTCCTCGTTGGTCCGATCCGACCATAAGCTAATCACCCTTGATATCCACATCCTGTCTCCACCCCCCATTAAAGAAATCACGGTAAAAAATGTCTCCAAAGCCAATTTCATGCTTCTTAAGACAGAAGTGGTGAACTTCATAACACCCATGCAGATGGACAATACAGTTATGACTGCTGAATTCTACACAAATGCACTCTATAAGCACTTACAGGAGTGCATGGATTGTGCTATCCCAAACAGAACCAAGACACTATCCTCCAAAAAAATGAAGTCAATCTGGTGGTCCCCTGCCATAAACAAACTGTACAACAGAAGGAAGAAATTGTTGCAAAAGAGAGTAAAATCCCATAAGTGGAGGAGCTCCCTGGTCAGCCTCAGTAGAAAGCTGAGATCCCTTATAAGATCCTCCAAAGCTAGCTATGAAAACAAATTTGCCACTGATTCTAAGGACAACCGCAAAGCATTCTATAGCTATATCAAGAATCTCAATGGCAACACCCAGATCTGCTCTGAGTTACAGCACAACGGCACGAAAATTACAGAACCAACTGATATTGCCACATTCTGGCAGCTAGGTTCAGTGCTAACTTTACCCCCCCCAAAGGGCCCATAGCTATACAGGAAGAATGCAGAGTCCCTGTAATCACAACTATGTAGGTAAAAGCCGCACACTCTAAAGCCAAAAACACAGCATCCATGGGACCAGACAACATTCCAGGCTGCATTTTACACAAACTTCAGAACGAACTGACTCCCCACCTAAGCACCATATTCAATCATAGCCACACATCAGGCTTTGTGCCCACTGAATGGCGTACAGCAACAGTTATCCCACTCCACAAAGGGGGAGCCACCACTGATACCAGGAACTATCGCACTATTAGTCTGACAAGCCTGGTCTGCAAGGCCATGGAATGTATCATCATGGAACTCATGAACAAAGACATTGGTAACCTCCAAACTCTGAATCCCACCCAGTTCGGGTTTGCCTCCTGAACCTGATTGACATCTTTGAGGCAGTCACCAAAGCCATAGACAAGGGTAAGGTGATTCACACAGTCTATCTTGACCTCGCTAAGGCTTTCAATACCATCCCCCATTCTGGAATTATAGCTAAACTTACTAAACTAGGTATAAATCCCTACGTCACAAGATGGATTGCCAACTGGTTCACTGACAGAACCCACACTGTAAAAGTTGCACACTTCAAATCTGACCTCAAACCAGTGACAAGTGGAGTACCACAGGGTTCAGTCCTGCATCCTCTCCTGTTTGGTATCTACTTCTCTGAAGTACAGGCTAACACAGAATACCAAATTGGAATGTTATGCTTAGATGAAAAGTAAGGTAAGGTAAGGCATAACATTCCAATCAGGAATAAATAGACACCCAACCAAACAGTGAGGATGCCTGCTTATTATGCTAATAGCAATTTAGTTACAGACACGGTGAAGAAATACTGTATACATACATACACACACACACACACACACACACACACACACACACACACACACACACACACATATATATGTATATATATATATATATATATATATATATATATATATATATATATATATATGCATTTATGCATTTATTTATTTATTTTTTTTTGTATCAAGGATCTTAGTCAGGTTCTTTGTTTGTTGATTGCAGGAGGGCAGAGTTTGAAGCAGATAAAGATGGCCATTATCTCGCAGGCAGATGGATTGTTTCTGGAATTGCCAACCAGTGAGCCGGCAGAAAAATCCAGTGTGTCCAATCAGAAAAGGAGAGGGTAGGAGGCAAAGACCAGGTGGAGGCCCAAGGGAAGTTGGCGTGGCAATCCACGGATAGTGCCACAGTGAAATTCCTGGTTACTGGAGCTGTGCACAAAGTGGTCACAGGTAATGGTCCATTGTTTGGAGTTCATGTAGACAGGACAGACTATGTACATTTTGGGTCTAGCCTGGGAGAAGGCAGAGATGGGGAGTAACTTCAGCAGCTCATGGAAATGGCTAACATCTTGGAGGATCAGGAGTGGTTTAGTGAATCTGGTCAGGTCTAGGGGACACATTCAGTGAGGATGGTAGCTTAGGATTGTCTATAGGGAATTTAAGGTTGTCTGCAGGTGGTGTGGAGTCTCAACAGCAAGAGGTGATTTCAGACTTTGGTATCCAATCTGGAGATTGGTTAGTTACACATGCCTTAGGTCAAGTGAAAGGGCAGGTGTCTTTCTGACCACTCACATACTGGTGTCAGTAAAGAAAAAGATCTGGGAAGGGAGTACATTGATATCTTCACGTTAATTGATGATGAAGAGGTTCAACACCTTATGGAATTGGACACAGCCAACAGCAAAGCTCTTCTAGTGGCTTTAGTGGCTTTGGGGCAGAGGAAAATAGGTAAGCTGTGAGCTAGAACTTGGGAAAATTGGGTGATAGGTTTTATGTACTTTATGGCAGTTTGGTTGAAAAAGCATACCACCCTGGCATTACCACTGCTGGATTATTTTCTCATAATCCATGACACCCAATGTCTGCATGCAGGGAACTCTTGGTTTTGGTATGATCAGTGGTTTCATAAGTGGAAAACTGTGGACCAGTCAGTGCGATGGGAAGTTAGACACCCTGACATCTGGTTGGCCACTATGATGGATAGCTTTGGAGCTGCTTGTAGAGGGAATAAGCTAGGAGGGGATGTGGCTGGAGTCTGCAGGTCCTTTAATGCAGGGCTTTGTTAGTGGATGGCATGCAGGTTCTTGCACACTTGTTCAAAATGTGTGGAGGTACATTAAGTGGTACAGTGTGGCTGCTGGGAAGGTAACTTGGTCAATCCAGGTTCACTTCTGACCAGTGTAGGAAAATTACCTCCTTCAATCCAGGAATTTCAGAGTTTTCAAGGAAGGAGGATTTTTTGTGGGCAGAGGGGAGGAGTGCATTTGGGGGGGGGGGCAGAGGGGAGGACCAGTGGATGCATTCACCCATTAACTTGCAGGTATTGTGACAGATGCTCAAGCAATTTCCTGATTTGGCAATTGCAGAGGAATTAATTAAAGGATTTTCTGAGGGATTTTCTATCAAATTGAGGGGTGGAGAGGATGACTCAGTCTGTAAACATATTGCATTCCATGTGGGGAGGGAGAAGAGTATGAAGAACTTGATGGAGAGTGAGCATCATGCATGCAGTTTGCTGGGCCTGATTGATTGTCCTCCCTTTGCCATTTTTAAGATCTCAACATTAGGTTTGTTCCTTTAAAAGTTGCCCAGTGAATTTCAGTTGATTCGCCATTTGTTCTATTCTGAAGGGTACTCCGTGAATGATGCTATTTCAGTAGAGGACATGAAAGTGAGTTATGTTTCACTGCATGATGCAGTGCAGGTCACTTGAGGATCTGCAGATCTGCGTTTTTTAAAGGTGGATACTGAATCTGCTTTTTGGTTACTACTAGTGCAGCAGAAAGAGTGGCAATTGTTTGGCATGGTGGTTGGGAGCTAGTTTTACATTAACAAGGCTATGTCAATGGGATTTTCAGTGGCCTGTGCCACTTTTGAGAAGTTTAGCACTGCACTCCATTGGATTTGACAGCAATGGGTGGGTACTCAGAAGGCGGTCCATTATCTGGATGATTTTTTTATTCGTAGAAGAAGGGTTTAAAGCAGGGACTTAGGTTATGTGGGAGTTTTTGGTTTTTGGGGATGTGTGAGGAGGCTGGTGTTCTACTGGCTACACAGAATTTAGAAGGCCCTGCCACAGCAATGTTGGGATTGCTGGTAGATGTGGGGCAGAGATTGTTTTGTTTATCATCTGAGAAGATAACACACTTGAAAGAGAAGATTGCTTGGGTGAGGGGCAAGAACAAGGTGCTCATTATGAATGTTGTAGAGTTCTTAGGGCTAATGAATATTGCATGTTGGGCAATTCACTTGGGACATACATTTTGTAGGTCTGTGACATTCTTGCTAAAAAGGAGGAGAAGTAAACATCATTGAGTGAGGATTAGTATGCTTCCTCATGCTGATTTAGCACTGTGGTTGGCTTAGATCAATTTAATGGAGTTTTCTTTTGGCAGTCAGATTAGATTGGTCAAGTGGATTTGCAACATTTTATAGATGTGGCAGGGGCATTGGGATGGGAGAATTTCTTAGTGGTGAGTAGTTTGCAGCTCGATGGCTGGAAGATTGGAAGGATGAATGGAAGAGAGCTATAGCATTTTTGGAATTATTGCCAGTTTGGACACTGTCTTTTGTGTGGCAGGAGCAGTTGTGTGGTAAGATGGTAATTTTTCATTTGGACAATGTTGCAGTGGTGCAAGTTTCACAGTCTAAGATAGCAAAGCCTGAATTGCTTTTGCTACTGTTACAAAAATTTGTTTTGCAGAGTTTGGTGATTCATTTTTCTTTTATAGAAATGCATGTAGCAGGTACTAAGAATGGGATTGCTGACAGCTTGTCTCGTTTTTGTTTTCCAGTTTCCAACAGTTAGCTCCAGAGGCAGTCGGTGACCCAGTGGTGTTGCCAGTCAACGTGTAGCAGATTGGACTGAAGTAACCAGAGCACTGATGCAGCAATCTTGGATAATTTCTACAAGAAAGGTGTATGGTAGGGCATTTTATGAATCTGATAAATTTATTTTGCAGCTGCCTGTAGAAGAGGGAGTTTCGTCAGAAAAACTGTTATTGCAGTACTTGGCTCGGGTGTAAGGCAAGGCTTTTCAGTCAGTCAACATGGACCTGGCTGCTATCAATATATTTATCTGGGTGGTGGGGTTGCATTATTTTACTAAATCCTGGACAATGGCTTGTATGTTGAAGGGATGGGTAGAGTTGCCGGTGTTAGGATGGACAGATGATGGCCATTGACTAAACAGGTTCTGAAGGTTTTGTTGCAGGGTTTAGATTTGGTAAGGGTGACTCAGGGGATTATACTTTGTGGGTGACATTCTTATGGATGTATCATGGAATGTGTAGGGTGTCAGTGTTGTTAGGGTCACTGGTATGACAGGATGTGATGGCATTTTCTGCATTATTATAGATCTGGTTCCACATATCTAAGACAGATCAGATGGGGAGGAGTATGGGGATAGTTCAGAAAATGGAAAGTGACTGGTTGTGTCCAGTGGATTGGGCTAGCAAAATACTGCAAACTCATGCTGGGAATCCTCAGGATTTGTTTTTTTTTTGGTTGACAGGGGGTAAGGTGATCATGGGTAATCAGTTGTATGTTTGATGAGGAGGAATTGTTAGTGTTTTGGTTTTCTGGGAGATCCACTCACTCCTTTCACAATGGAAGGACTTCCGATTTAGCAAGAGAAGGCAGGTCAGTTGAAATTATTAACAGACTGGGTCATTGGTCTTGAAATGCCTTTTTATCTTATATTAAATAAGTGATTTGCAATTTATTTATTTCTGTCTCTTTAGGAAAGGTTATTGTTATTTTGGGTCATTCCTATATTCATTGGGCAGTAAAACAAGCTGCAGTTTGACCAGCTGGCAGTGAGTTGGGTTTACATCACTGGTGGAGAGCCATATGGATGGTATCAGAGGCCTCAGATGGTTTCTACTCATGGAGGAGTTTGCGGACATACAGTCATGGATTGGGCTCCAATGAGTTTTGTGGTTCATCTGGCAGATAACTTGGAGGTAATTCCAAAGTGACAGTGTAGAGGATATTACAGGGTTTAGCCACTTTAAGGAGGTTATATCTAAGTGTATGCATTGTATGGTGTGAAATAGTGCAACGTTTATTTTGGAGAAATACAGACAGTTTTACAGCTATAGTATGGGCACATCAGTTTGTTAATTTTAGGCTGGTGAGTCAGATTAGATTGGTCAAGTGGATTTGCAACATTTTATAGATGAAGATTGGAAGGATGAATGGAAGAGAGCTATAGCATTTTTGGAATTAATTGCCATCACATCCTGTCAATTTGGGCATGCATACGATAGGGCATAGGGACTTTGACGAGAAGGACCGTGTTTGTTTCAGAGAGGATGGCAAGCACCTAATGCAGTTTGGGTTGGATTCATTTAATGTGCACTTGGCTTTGTTTTTAGAGGGTTTGTTGAAAGTTTTGCAGTAAGTGAGGGGGAGCAGCTTATATCAGGCTGGTAGGTGGAGAAGAGGGGCAGACTTGCCCCTCTTCTGTGCCCTCTCTAGTGTTGGGTATTGGATTTAAAGAGTTTGGGGGATGAAAGTGAGCAGTGGGATGCTGCTTTGATAAGTGAGAGTAAGTGAGCAGTGGTGGCAACACTACTTATTTTGGGCAGAGTGATCAGGGATAGGCTGCCTTGGTGAATGGTTTCTTGGATGTTCATGCTGTGGTTAATAAATTAAGAATGGCATTCAATAAAACTGTGTTTAAGAAAGTTTTAATTAAGGTAGTCAAATGCCATTTAGTGTGGTGTGTTTTACTGAGGGGGATTGGGACAAATATTTTGCTGCTGCCAATGATCAAACAAATATTTTTTCAGCAATATTTCAGATGCTGTATTTTGCGTGAACAGTTGAGATGAAAGGAGTGGTGTGGAGAGGATGCGTCATTACTCTTTTTACAGTGATACTCAAACAACTGAATTAGATGCTCGAAAGTCAAACCCAAAATAAAAAAGCATCCATGAAAATCAACAATAACAGTGTGAATAAGTAATGAAGGAATATTAAAGTCTCAATCAAACCTTTAAAGCACTTTCATCCACTGTAAACTTGGACTTCATCAGAATAAAGAATGAATAAAACACTCCAGTTTAACACAATTTATGTAATGAACATATGACCTGTTTGAACTAACTGAATATACAAAAACTTATAAAACATGTCAAAATATACTTCAAAAACATTTTAGCAGGTAAAATGATTAATATGCAACCTTCAATATATTTAAAATTCACTTTAAGTAAGTATTACTTTAAAAAAATTAGTAAGTCTTCTGTTGTTTAAAAAAAGTGATGTTAATGTGATTGTTTAATCTAGGATATTTGTAAGCGTTAAACCTGATTCTCCATTTTGCTTCTATTGACAAATTATTTTTGTAATCTCCTCCATGATACTCACATGGCTGATGATTCAATACCCTATATAAAGACTCATTTTTCATACATTACAGACAAAAATGTGCCTATACAGGGCGTTATTGTCATTGCAAATCTTAACAGCATAATTGTGTTCTTTAATCCTTGCACTTAATTTTCTTGTCATCATTCCCATATAAAAACACAAACAACCTGAACAAACAGTAATGTAAAAAACACCTATAGAATTACGAGGTAGCTATATATTCTCATAGCTATATAACACTTATATATATATATATTATATATACTTATATATAACACTTAAGCAAAAACTTACACTGCCATTACATCTATTATTCACTAGGTCATATAAATATGGGGACATTCCTCAAGATTGGAGACATGCACTTATTAAACCTGTGTTTAAGGGAAAGGGGAGTAGGACAAACCCAGAGTCATATAGAGCCTTACGTTTACTTTCATGTTGTGGAAAAATAATGGAGAAGGTAATACTGGATAAGTTATTGTCAGAACTGGATAGGTTGGGACTTGAAACCATATATCAGCATGCATATGATGAAAGTAGATCTATTACTACCTGTAACATGATGTTCTATAATAATATAATAACAGCTATGAATGAAAAATTGTGCTGTGATGTGATTTATACAGATTTAACTTCATCATTTGACAGGGTCATGCACAAAACACTGATCAATAAATTAGTGCAACTAGATATTGATGTACTGTTGATAAGATGGATAGCTGCATGGCTTACAAATAGGACATTGCAAGTATCACACACCAACTGGACAGGTAAAATCTTTGGTTGCAGTCAAGGTGTCCAAAGGGCTCTGTACTAGGCCCTTACTTGTTTAGATTGTATCTTTCGGACCTTACTTTTTCATCTAAGGTATTCTACAGTCTATATGCTGATGACCTGAAATTGGGTAAACTGATTGCAAGTGTTAGAGATAAGGCATGTCTGCAAAATAATTTGACTAAATTGACCACTTGGGCACAGGAGAATAATATGTTGATAAATACATCAAAAACTAAGCATATGAGATTTGTGAGGCATAAACTGAAAGGTGAATATTTAATACAGCACACAGTGATTGAAACTGTAGACTCATTTAAGGACCTAAGTATATGGGTAGATTCAGCTATGAGTTTTTCTAATCATATCAACCAATTGGCTAATGATAGTTATAGAACTATAGGTTATATAAAAAGAGTTATAAAGTCGAGGAAATCAAACATAATGAAGTCATTGTTTGTTAGTTACATTAGATCCAAACTCAAGTATGGAATTACAATATGGACACCCTACAGGAAAACAAGCATGAATAAACTGGAAAGAGTACAGCAGAAATATACTAAGGGCATCCATGGATGTGAAAATCTAAGTTATTAAGAAATACTAAAATATCTAAACTTGTACAGTGTCTCTTACAGATACTTAAGAGGAGATCTTATTCAGGTGTATATAGAGCATTTAGGGACAAATACCTGTTGGAATGTTTGGGGTTATAAAAATGTGCTAGAGAATCATCAGATAACCTATGTTGAAGATTCTATAGGAATGAAAAGTGTACTAATTGGCTTTCTGACAGAGTAGCTGATGCTTGGAACAGAATACCAAATTACATTAAAGCAAGTATTAGTTTAGATATTTTTAAGAACAGCCTGGATATTTATTATGGGAACGAGTGTTTTGGCATATTGGCAAACTAGAAGGGCTTTAATGTCCGTGCTTGAAACATTTCTATGTATGTAAACAAAAGAGACTTCTTGTATGCACCAACAACAATGACAAAATAGACATTTAAATGTGACATTCACTTTGGATGTTAAAAATAAATTCACCTTGATGCTAAACTACTGTAATAAAAATTTCAAATTCACACCTCAATTAAATTCAGGTTTATCCCCGCCAAGTAAATGGCTAATGCTGAGTCACCCTTGATAATGTCCCAGTTTTTGTCAATTTCTAATAGAAAAATATCTACATTTATACTCAGGCTGAATTTATTTCTATCAGAATTTGTTCAGTAAGTTGCTGTTAAAACAAAGGCAACTTTGAGTATTGGAGAAAAATTTTCATTTCTGTTTTCAATAATTTCATAACTCACTTTATTTATAATGGCCAATGTCATAACCCCTATCTAAAATCATCTGAGTAATAAAATATAGTTCCTTCATAAAATCATTATCTCATGTTATCAACATGAAGCAGAAATATACTGCGACATTAGAATACTATTCTTCATAAAAAACAGGGCAATTACTTTTAAAATGTACATAACTGTTGACAAACATACTTTTCCAATGTATAGTACTGTCAAAAATCATTGCAGTTGTATCTGTTTACAATGTTCCATCCAAAACATGGATCCTTTTTCCAATAGATCTAACAGTAAAATTCAAAAAGTTTCTTGTTTTATTAAACTCATCCAAAAAAAAAAAATAAAATATATATATATATATATATATATATATATATAATATATATATATAAATATATATATATATATATATATAATAATATAATATAATATATATATAATATATATATAAATATAAATATATATATATATATATATATATATATATATATATAGTCACTTCTCCCACTAGGGGAGATAATATACTAGACTTGATCATCACAAACATGGGGACAAAATGCTCCACACCGGAGGTATACCCCTCACTAGTGAGATCTGATCACAACCTAATCACCCTGGATATACATATCCCACCTCCACCCCCAGCACAAAAGACCACAGTGAAAAACTTCTCAAAAGCAGACTTCACTCTTCTTAAGACTGAGATGGTATCCTTTAAGCCCACTGGGCCAGTGGATACCACATCCCACAATGCTGAATCCTTCACAAATGCTTTCTATGGACATCTCCAAGAATGCATGGATCATGCAATCCCAAATAAATCCAAGTCCCTCTCCACCAAAGGCAAGCATCCTGTCTGGTGGACCTCAGCCATAAACAAATTGTATAACAAAAGAAGGAAGCTACTGCACGACAGAGCAAAATCCCATAAAGGGAAGACATCTCTGATCAACACTAGCAGAAAACTACGTTCTCTCATAAAAACATCCAAGGCCAACTTTGGAGAAAAATCACTAAGGACACTAAAGATAACCACAAAGCCTTCTTCAGCTATGTTAGAAACCTGGGCGGAAACCCTCAGATATGCTCAGAGTTAGTTCACAACAACAAAAAATACACTGAACCCACAGATATTGCCAACATTCTGGCTGACAGGTTCAGTGCAAATTTCTCCCCTCCCTCACCCCCAAAAGAAGAAATACTCATCCCAGCTGAATGTAATCTCCCTGTCATCTCAGATGTCCAGGTGAGAGCCGCCCTCAGCAAAGCTAAAAACACAGCACCAATGGGACCTGACGGTATCCCGGGTTGTGTGCTACGTGAACTCCAAGAGGAGCTAAACCCGCACATAAAAATGCTATTTAACCTTAGCCTTACTACAGGATATGTGCCTGAACACTGGCGTACAGCAACAGTGGTCCCACTCCACAAAGGGGGTACCTCTACAGACCCTGGGAACTACCGCCCCATAAGCTTAACCAGCCTGGTCTGCAAAGCTATGGAAAGAATCATTATGGAACTCATAAACAGAGACATTGGGGACTTACAGACACTTGACCCCACCCAGTTCGGCTTTGTAAAGGGCAGATCCTGCCTTTTGAACCTGGTTGACTTTTTCAAAACAGTCACTAGAGCCATTGATGAGGGCAAAGCAGTCCATACGGCCTACCTGGACTTGGCTAAGGCCTTCGACACAATACCCCACTCAGGCATCATAGATAAGCTCAACAGCTTAAATGTAAACCCTTATGTCACTAGATGGGTTGCAAACTGGCTAAAGGACAGAACCCATAAAGTTAAAATCGCTGGAGCAATGTCAGACTCAAAGCCAGTCACAAGTGGTGTCCCACAGGGATCTGTCCTGGGACCCCTCTTGTTCGGCATTTATTTCTCAGATGTTAAAGCAAACATGGGAGGGTTGTGGCTGACAAAGTTAGCAGATGACTGCAAACTAGGCGCCATAGTCGATACACCAGCGGACACATACATCCTACAAAAAGGCCTCACAGAAACGGACAACTGGTGCAGGAGTCATGGCCTTAAACTAAATGCCAAAAAATGTATAGTCATCCCCTTTGTGAAAAACAAAGTACCCACAAATTATCACATAGACAGCAACCCACTGAGTACGGAAAAAGTAATCAGAGACCTAGGGACCCAAGTCAACAGCGACCTCTCATTTGACACCCACATTGCCAAAGTGGTTAGAAAAACATTCTACCTTGCACACCTTATCATGAAGGGATTCACATCCAGATCAAAGGATGTCATTGTACCCCTTTACTCCTCCCTCATCAGACCCATGATTGAGTACAATGCCCCATTTGGTATGTACCTCACCCGGCATTTGCAACAGCTGGAGAGACCACAAAAGTACCTCACCAAGAGGATCAAGGGTCTCCAACATATGTCTTATTCTGCCAGACTAAAGAAACTCCAGCTCTATTCAGTAGCATACCGCCTGCTCAGAGGTGATCTCTGCCTGACGTACAAGGCCATGTCCAATCAGGAACTGATGGACATGCTCCACCTCAAAAAATCAAAATCCATCAGAACCATGAGAGCTAAAGACTTAAACCTTGGCACAAATATGAATAGGACATGCTGGAGGGATAGATTCATAACCCAGAGGCTTCCCATGCTCTGGAACAAGATCCCAGTTCATGTTAGGCAGAGCCCCTCACTGACTCTCTTCAAGAGAAATCTTGTTGAGTGGATGGGAGATCGTAAGTTTACCCTAGGGGTCACATCTGTGTCATTACTAGACAGGGGCACAGTAAACTAATTCTATTATATAAGGGGACCTTCACTGTGTCACTACTAGACAGAGGCACAGTATTCTAAATCTATTCTGTGGATTTTGTACCATTTTATGGGGTGGCGAAAGCCACATCACTATAGCTAGGCTTACAAATGCCCCAGGGCAGATAGCCTAGTACTAAACTATGAAACTATGAAACTATATATATATATATATATATATATATATATATATATATATATATATATATATATATATATACACACACACACACACGCACACACACACACACACACACACACACCAGGTCATCCACAAATCTTTTGTAAATTGAAACTTTAGAATATAAAGAAACGTTGGATATAACAAGAAAGAACTAAATTTGCAAAAGATGGGACTGTTGTAGCTGTCACCACCACTCAAATATCTTGTTTATTAGAACCTGTAATTAAAATGAAATAACTGTATTCCAATAAAAATTCCAAAATAATACAGATAGTATTAATAGACATGGGGGAGTGAGTGGTGAATTTTTTTGGCCAAATTGCTCTTAACAAAATATGTCCCCCCTTAATGAGAATACTAGTAAACTGGAATTTGACATCCAATGTGAACGCAATTTCATCCCTAAATTCATATAATTCCACACTTTATCCAAAAGTCCCAAGAATCCTTCAAATAGCTATTTAATTTTTGTACTGTTGGATATAATACACTGTCTAAAAGATATTCCTTCTGTAATGGACCTGAAGGGGAAAAAATGGGTCTGAATGATGGAAATGATACAGACTGATGTATTTTGGGAATACCAAACATAACACCAAGTCTAGGGCTCTATAACTTGGTATTTAAATATCCTTTACAGTATAAATCAAACAACACAAAATCAATGTATTTCTATTATTTGTAAATATCAATTAATTGAACTTCAGCAAATTTTGACATTGTTTCTGCTAAAGGGTCTATTACAGAAGGAATATCTTTATTTATAGATTGTATGTTACATCCAATCGTCCAAAAATGAAATAGTTATTTGAAGGATTCTTGGGACTTTTTGGATAAAGTGTGAAATTATAAATATTTAAGGGATATCAAATCCCCATTTACTTGTATTCCCATTAAAGATGGAATAGATTTTGTTAGGAGCTTTTTGGCCAAATTTACCAATCACTCTACTATGTTTTATTATAATATCTGTATTGTTTTGGAATTGTTACTAGAAAATAATTATTTTATTTTTAATTGTAGGTATTATAAACAAGTTACATTTGTATGAAAGAGGTGATGGGAACTACAGAAGCTCCAACTTTTACAAATTGGTGGGAGTGTTATTTTTTATCCTACTTCATTTATATTCTAAAATCTCATTTTACAAAAGGTTTGTGTTTGACCTGGTATCAGTCTATCTATATATATATCTATAAATATCTATCTATCTATCTATCTATCTATCTATCTATCTATCTATCTATCTATCTATCTATCTATCTATCTATCTAGCTATCTATATATGGGTCTACTTCAAAACATTAAAATCTCATAACATTGAAATTCAAAACATTGAGACCATAACATCGAAATCCCAAAACACTGAAAACCAAAAACAATGAAAACTCAGAGCATTGAATGTGTGCTTTATAACATTGACAACTACAATGCACATGTAAATAACATCCCCTCCACCTATAACAACACCTAACTAACAAACACACTTTCTGTTATGTTTCTGCAGGGGTCAAGCCCCCCTGCACCTCCTATGTGGGGAACTCTGCACCCACGCAGCCCAGAATTTAAATATACCAACTCCAAGATCGCATTACAGTGTAAAAAAGTTAATTTCCTTACCTCACTGTATTGCGATCACCATACACTAAGGTTAGGAAATTAGCTTCTTTCCACTGTAGTGCGATTTGTGAGTTGGTATATTTAATTCATGGGGAGGTTGGGGGTGTAGGGCGGCTTGCCCCCTGCAAAAATGTAGTAGAAAGTGTGTTTGTTAGTTAGGTGCTGTTACAGGTGTAGTGGATCTTATTTACATGTGCGATGTAGTTTTCAATGTTATAAAGTTAACTTTCAATGTTCTGATGTTTCATTGTTTTTGGTTTTCAGCGGTTTGAATTTTTGATGTTATGGTCTCACTGTTATGAATTTCAACGTTATGAGATTTCACTGTTTGGAAGTAGACCCATATCTATATCTATATCTATATCTATATCTATATCTATATCTATATCTATATCTATATCTATATCTATCTATATTTTTTCCCACTGGAACGTATGATGATATATATATATATATATATATATATATATATATATATATATATATATATATATATTTTTTTTTTTTTTTTTTTTTTTTTTTTTTTTTCTGGACGAGCTTAAGAAAACAACAAACATTTTGAATTTTACTGTTGGATCTATATGAAATAGTATCATTTTTTGGGGGGGTGTAACATTGGAAATAGATACAACACCATTGATTTTTGACTGTACTATTCATTGGAAAAGAATGTTTGCCAATGATTATGTACGTTTTATAAGTGATCATGATCACCCTGATATTATGAAGAAGTATATTCCAAAAGGTCAGTATATTCCTGCCTCTATGTTGACAACATGAAACAGTGATTTTATGAAGGAAGTATCTTTTATTACTCAGATGTTTTTAGATAAAGATTATGACATTGACCATTTAAATAAAGCGAGTTATGAAATTATTGAAAATAAAAATAGATTTGTAGGTCCATAGGTGTGTACTAGGTTACTAACCACAAGGGCCTTTTTAAGCCTACCAAGGCATTTTAAAACTCTTACAAGTTCTGGTACCCTTGATAAGTGTAAGCCAGGGCTTGGGAGGTGAAACATTTACAAGCAGGGAACTTGGGAATGAACCATTTGCAGGCTGCCTGTGTCCATTACAGACATAGGTGTCAAATCAGGGATGAGTTTCCTGTTGCCCATGCAATTGTCCAAGTTACACTTGAATTGGGTTAGGGAGGAACTTTTCTTCACATGGATAGGGATCCTGTTCCAGAGAAGGATCAGACTCTGGAATACATACCTCTCCAGCAGGTCATATTTATATCACAGGCAAAGTTTAAATCTTTAGAATAGGTAATTCTGGTGCTGTTTGTTTTGCAGATATGCAACAGGTCCATCAGAATGGGGTCTGACAATACCTTGTATGCCATACATAGATTTCCCTTCAACATTCTGTAGGATACAAAATACAGGGATAGGGCCGTTTTGCAGTCTGCATAGGATATGTTACTTATGCCCTGTATTCTTTTAGCGAGGAAACTCTGTGGACATTCCAGTTATTGGATATGTCTGGTTAGGTACATACCAAATGGGGCATTGTACTCAATGATAGGGCTGATGAATGCTGAATATAGTGGAACAATGACTTATTTGGACCTAGATGACATACCTTTGTTTATAAGTTGCACAACATAGAATGATTTCTTTGCTACTGTAGAAATGTGATAGTCAAAGGCTAGATTACTGTCTATGCTTGTACCCAAGTCCCTGACTACTGGGTCAACTCTTTGGCATGTACTGCCAATATGATAGTTTCCAGGGGTAGATGACTTCCTGAAGGATATTGTTATGCATTTCTTGGCATTTAGTTTTAGTCCATGTATCTAGAACCAGTTGTTTGTCATTATTAGACCTTTCTAGAAAACATTTGTGTCAGTGGGCAATTCAATGACAGCTCCATTGATGTTGGCCTTGACTTCAGAGAAGTAAATGCCAAAAAGAACCGATCCCAGCAGTCCCAGCACTAATCACTGAGGGACTCTGCTTGTGAGTGGACTCTTTGCAGAGCTGGACTCCACATTTCTAACTTCCTGGTTCCTACCTGTGAGTCAGCTGGCTATCCAGCTTGTGACATAAGGATTTGTACCTAACCTCTTACTTTTGTCATCAGTGGCCAAGTTGAGGTTTGTGTCAAATGCCTTGTCCAGGTCAAGATAGGCAGTGTGAACCATTTTGCCCTCATTCATTGCTGTGGTGACCCACTCAAAGAAGTCCACCAGTTTGAGTAGGCATGACCTGCCCTTGATGAAAACAAATGTTGTTGGGTCCAGTGTTTGGAGGCTTCATATGTCATTACTGATCATTTCCATAATTCTTTCCATGGCTTTACATATGAGACTAGTGAGACTTATGACTCTGTAGTTTCCAGGGTGTGTAGATGGCCCAGCTTTGTGCAGAGATATGACTGTTGCTGTTCTTCATTCATGAGGCACAAAGCCTAGTTGAAGGCTACAGTTGAATAGCATTTCCAGGGGCCTGATAGAGCATCTTTAATGCTATTTTGAAAGCATACTGTGATAGTCTCTGGACCCTGGGAAAGATATATTTGGTGGTATTTCCTGAGAGAAATTTGATGGAAGAATGCTAGCATACCTGCCTGTCATTTTAAGCCTAGCTAATAACCTGTGGTCAGAATCAAACCATGTATCTTAAGATTATAAAATGAAGACCTTAACCATTATGCCGGAACCAGCCCAATACTCAAGGCTGGCTTTGTTTTAAAGCAACTCATTGAACAAATACTTATAGAAATACATTTAGCCTGAGTATTAATATAGAAAGTATTTCTATTAGAAATGAGATTGACAAAACTGAGACATTATTAAGGGCAATTCAGCATTAGCCATTCACTTAGGGGGGTACATCAAACTTTAATTGTAAGAGAGGTGTGAATCTGAAATTTTTATTACAGCACACAATACAACACAATGAATCTATTTTTAACATCCAAAGTGAATTGTAACTTTAAATGTGTTTTTGTAATTGTTGTTGCTTTATACAAGAAGAATCTTTTGTCTACAATTAATCTATCAGTGAAAATGTGTATCCATCTGCTCATTATGATTGTAATTTTATAGGTGTTATTTACACTGCTTTTTCTTCAGGCTGTATATGTTTTTATATAGTAATGACAACAAGAAATTTAAGCACAGAGATTAAAGAATACAATTATGTTATTAAGACTTGTAATGACAATAATGCCATTTATAGGGCCCTGTTCAGAAGACTGAGTCATTAGAACGATGAATATCATATTGTCTAGACTTTATGATCGAATTTCCGAAATGTCAAAGCTGTTGAATGGAGATTGCAGTATATTGGAATTCAGGAAATTTACCCTTTTTCTCACAGTACTACGATCTCAGAGTTGGTATATATAATATGCAGGGGGTGAGCGAGACACAGCCCCCCCCAAATAGGGGTGCAGAGAGGCTTAACCCTTCTAAAACATAGATTTTTGTTTTTTTCTGTTTGACTTTTCATAAAGTCAATCATATGGTCTCAACCATATGGCATTCAACTTTCAGTTGATATGATCTTCTGAATTAGATATTTATAGACACATATGTGTATATAATGGTATGAAAAATAAGTTTTTATTCAGTGTATTGGATCATCATCCTTGCAATTAATGTGGAGGTGAGTGCAAAAATAATCTGGCAATGACAGAACCACAATGACAAATTAGGTTTAACACTGATAAATATCCTGGTTTAAAAGATCACATTAACATTGAGGGTTTTTTAAAGGACAAAAGACATACTAAATTTTATTTAAATTTAACTTTTTTCAAATGAGTTTTAGGTATACATTAAAGGTTGTGTTATTAATCATTTTATTTGCTAATGTTGTTTGAGGTATATTTTGACATGTTTTATATTTTTAAGTATGGACATGTTCACTTGGTTCATATGGATGTTCATTATGTAAATTGATTTAAATGGGATTTTTTTTATTCATTCTTTATTCTGGTGAAGTCCACATTTGTAGTAAACAAAAGCAGTTAAAAGTCTTGCGTCTATTAATTATTTTTTCATTAACCGGGCACACTGTTGCTATTACAGATTTCTGTGGATGCTTTTTTGTTTTGTTTTTTATAACTTCTTTTATAACTGTATAACTTTTTCAAACTCCCTGGTTAGGAGTGACTACTTTGTTCTTCTCCCTGAGCCGGTTATGCGGTAGTGCTGCTTGACTCGCCTCCTGTACTCCACTCCTGATTGTCTCTCCCAGCCTCTAGAATATAAGGACTTCCTCCTGCAAAACCTCCAACATTTTTCTCCTGGATATTTCTGCCTGCTAGCCTGGGCCATATAAGAAAAGAACTTATGTATGGACTCCCATAAACAATTATCTGGAAATTACTCAACTCCTGAAGGTCCCTCCCAGCCTCTAGAATATAAGGACTTCCTCCTGCAAAACCTCTGACATTTTTCTCCTGGATATTTCTGCCTGCCAGCCTGGGCCATATAAGAAAATAACTTCTGTGAGGACTCCCATAAACAATTATCTGGGAATGTATGTAGGCTTGCACTAGATTTTATTACCTATGACTACTTTTATTTGATAGCCTGCCCTTTCGTGTGTGTGAATCAGCAGCCTACCACAGACCATTAAGCACCCTCTCCCCCCTGTATTATCTGATTTCTAGTCTCAGAACACCATCTAGTACAATCTATATGAGACTTGCCCATTTTATCTCTGCTTGCTATTCTTTCTATTTCCACTAGGTGGCAGCACCTGCCAGCCTAAAGCCCATATAATGTTAAAGCCCTTTATGCCCAACTTTATCTCCACAGGCTTGTAAACTAAAAAACTTTCCCAAATCCCATTCCACACTCTCTAAAACCTGATAATAACCACCCCTCTTTACACTGAACAAAGCTCCCCCTACATTTTTTACAAACTGTGACAATATTTTCCTTACAGTCTTCATTAAATAACTTACTTACCTCAGCTTGAACAACAGTGGCTGATACTTTCTCAGCTGGTCTCTCTTGCCCTGCTGCTCTATCCCACTCCGTTCGCCCTGCGGGCTCACTCCGCTCCCCTGCCCTACCCCAAATTCTCACCCCCCAGTGCTTCTACATTTATTCCCCTCATAAATCCCCTCCTCTCACCATCAGTCAATCCTTGCTCACCTTTTCTCTGCCCCTTCCTCCAACCTTCCTGACTCTCACTACCACCCCCCACCTAAGTCCCATTACCCTACTCTCTATTACATCTGACAGATCCATCTACCATTCTCTCTCTCCACCTCCTAAAATCCTTATTTCCCACATCTATCCTCATCCTTCTTCTACTACCTCTTTACCACGCCACTTCCTATACCAGCTTACATCTACACCCTTCACCTCTTCCTCCCCACCCCCCACACAACACACTTCCACAACATCTCTGCCTCTTTACTTCCCTCCCACCCTATCCTCCTATTAAAAGTAAGACTCTTCCCAATCACTACTGAATACTACAAACCTAAACCTATTCTCTACCGGGCACTTCTATCTAAGTACAAACCAAAAATATTCATTCCTTTTCTCTCTCACCTTTGCTTAGCCGGCGACATTCACCCTAATCCTGGATGAGACTTCTCTCCAACAAGCCTCCCTAGCACCTACAACAAGTCCACCAGTAAATACCTCAAATGCCTCACCATCAATGCCCAAAGCTTAAAAAACAAACTAACCATCTTTCATGCCTGGCTCAATCACAACTCTCCTGACATTGTAGCCATCTCTGAAACCTAGCTAAAACCTCATATAAATGACTCCAAATTCCTTTCTCCTGAATATCAATCTCTTCGATCTGACCACCTAAATTGGAGAGGTGGTGGTGTAGCATTAAAATACTCCAACCAGTTGTCCATTGCTCCTTATCCTACTCCAATCCCTTCTTTCAATAATGCTGAACTTGTAACTGGCCTACTAAAAATAAACACTCATAAAAGCATCTGCTTCATTTTCCTCTATATTCCTCCAGGTAACAACACCAATACCCTGGAAGACATCCTCTCCTGGGCCTCCTCTAATAGTAAGCTAGAAACCTGCATATTGGGAGATGTAAATATAGACTGGAACATAATTGATAACCTTAATCCCACCATGTCAATCAACCTATTTTACTACACTCAACTTACTAACTCCATTACTAGGCCTAACAAGACCAATCCCGCAGGCTCCAGACTAGACTCGATCTTAGTTTCTCATCCTAATAAAGTCATAAAATCAGGTGTCATTCCTGACCCAGTAGGAGACCACCTCCCTGCCTTTACCCATCGAGCTACCCATACTTCCCCACACTCCCACCAGTTCATTCATACTTGTAACCTCTCTAACTTTAATCCTACTACTTTTTCTGATTCACTTAAGCAAACTAACTGGAACCCTCTATGCAAACTCTTCCATTAGAAGCTGCCATTGACTTTTTCAACACAACATTCTTAAATGTCCTCAACTCCCTAGCTCCAATAAGAACAAAAAGAGTAAAAATGAAGACCACCCCATTTCTTACCAAAGATACCAAAAAGATTATGTTACAAAGAGACAAAACCTGGAAGACATACCTCCAATATAAATAGCCAGAAATCTTACTTAAATATAAACAGCTGAGAAACCTAGCCAAAAAACAAGTTATTAAAGACAAAAAAGTCTTACTACATCAAACTACAAGTAAATCATGCAAAAAATTCCAAACAATTTTGGAACTCAATTAATTCCCTCCTTAGGCCAGGTACAAAAAACAACCCCTGTCCCAACACTAGCAAATCTGACCTTGAAATGGACTCGCAATTCAATACCTTCTTCACCTCTTCTATTGCTGAGCTAACCAAGACCTTTCCCAATTTAACCCTCTACCCCATCCTACTCAATCTTCCTCTCCCCCTTCTTTCGAACTCAAACCCATCTCCACTTACCTAATAAAGAAACTACTCTCTAAACTTAAGCCTTGTTCCATTGCCCCCAACAACATTCCTTCCTCCTTCTTAAAAATAGCCTCTGATGGTATTGCTCTCCCTATCAGCATCCTGATCAATAGATCCCTACTTGAATCCTATGTACCAAAACTATGGCGCACTGCGTATATTCTTCCACTTCACAAGGGTGGCACAAACTGTAATGTCTCTAATTTCTGTCCCATAGCCATCCTCTCCCCAATCTCCAAACTTCTTGAAAAATGCATCCACCTTCAACCCTTGCCATTCCTTACCAAACACCAGCTACTCTTCTACCCAACACAGCTTCCACCCTGGACACAGTACCAACACCGCCCTTCTCTCCTTCTTACATACTGCCAATTTAGCTCGTGACTCCAGCAAAATAGTATCCTCAGTTCTGCTGGACTTGTTTAAAGCCTTCAATACCATCTGCCATACCCACCTACTAAATCATCTGTCTAATCTCAATCTCTCCCACAAAACACTTTCTTGGTTCTCCAGCTATCTTTCAGACAGGTCCCAAGCCATAAAGTGGGGCCAGGGCACCTCCATTTTCCTTCCTACCCCCACTGGAGTACCCCAAGGCTCCATACATGGCCCAGTGCTTTTCAATATCTTTATTAATGACGTTCACAAAGCCATACCCAATACCAAAATTGTGCAATATGTTGACGATTCTACTTTGATCTGCTGCACCTCTAACCTAACAGATCTCCAATTACTGCCACAAACAGCCTTCTCAACCACTGAAGACTGGATGCTCCAAAATCACCTCTCTCTAAATGCCAACAAAACTAAAATCCTTCTATTCTCTCCTTCAAAATCCTCCCCTATTGATAAAAATTCACTACAAATTACCAGCCATAACAACTCGATTATAGAGGTCGTTCCCTCCGCCAAACTTCTTGGTGTCACCATCGATGAACATCTAAAATTTAACACTCACGTCCAGCTAAACATTAAGAAAACCCACATAAAACGTGGCCTACTTTATAGAAACAACTACTTCCTCTCTCCTGCTACCAGACTAATTCTCACCTCAACCTATCTCCTTCCCTCTCTACTGTATGGCACTCCTCTGCTTACTAATTTATCCTTCTCACTTGCCTCCAAACTGGAAGTTTGTTACAATAAAATCTCCAGATTTGCTACCAAAGCAAAATCTTCCTCTCATTGCTGTACCTTCCTTCACTCATTAAATTGGCTTGAACTCCCCAACCAACTTGACTTTCTCCAACTCACCACACAGACTACTGTTTGAACCTACTAAGTGCCCTGCACTATCCCATATTCTTTAACCTTATACCCCTCCATAGAACCCTTAGATCTTCCCACCAAAACCTAGTCACCATCCAAAAACCCAAGCGCCCAGCTGGTCAGCTTCTGCTATCCTTCTCCTTAGCTAAAAAAATGGAATGGTCTCCCCTCCACATTGAGGACCTGTGACAACCTTGACAACTTTAAAACTCTACTTCATTCCTACCTTTATTTAAACAGGAAATGCAACTGTACTCTTCACCCCACCTTACCTCTCAAGCTCTCCTCTGCTTATACTCCTGGCTAACCTCTCACCTAGCTAACTCTCTCACAAATGTAGATTGTATATTTAACTAAACTAAACTGCAAAATCTAGCCACTATGCTATATGCCTGTCTTTCTCACCTAAACAAAATTGTAATTGTTTTCTTTGCTGAATGCTACCTGTTGTTTGTAATGCAAAGTTTCTTTATAATTATTCATGTAACTAAGCTATGTATTGGAGCTTTTCTCCCCGGGCCTCCACTGAAAATGGGCTCCCCGAGCCCAGGGACCTCCCCGGTCATCAGAATGGAATAAATAAATAAATAACAATGCTGGCAGTGATCAAGAAGATATTTTTGGCAGTATTAATCTGTCTTTGTGATTTATGTGGCACGACTTGGATTGTTGTACTTCAGTGTGTGGCAAATTGTTTGTGTGGATGGTCGAGGGATACATCTTAACCTATTATTGAGAAGGCATGGCATCTAGGTCCAAAGAGGTCATTATCCCACTGTATTCCGTCCTTATCAGACCAATCATAGAGTAGAATGTTCCCTTCATTATACCCCTGACCAGGCATATACAGCAGCTAGAGTGACTTTAGAGGTTTCTTACAAAAAGAATACAAAGCATAACAAACCTGTCTTTTTAGAGTGCCTTAAATCCCTTTCCCTCTGCTCACTCTCCTGTAGATTGCTGAGAGGTGATCTATGCCTGGCTTACAAGGCATCCACAAACCAAACATGTATACATCTCCTGCATATTCGTATGTCAAAGAATACCAGAAATGCAACATCCAGCGACCTGAATTCTGTCTGTGACTTAAACAAAACATGCTGGAGAGACAGATATGTGTCCCAGAGACTTTTCCTCCTATGGAACAGGCTTCCTATCCATGCAAAGCTAAGTTTGTCTATTACTCAGGTTAAGCACAACCAAGACAAGTGGTTAGGGAACAGGAAATTTACACTGGACCTTGTACCCATGTCCCTTATGGACAGAGATAGCTTATAAATGCCTGCCCCTCAATGTCCTATTTGGATGCAGGACATCATTATTCTTTTGGGAAAACTTGGCTAGGCTTAGAAAGGGACTTTGGATTGTTAGCCTAGTAACAGTCTATGAATCTATGAAATGTGGACAAAGCCTAAAATAATGAGTTGAAGGCAAAGGCACAAAAATAGGAACATATTTTAAATATTGTTCTTAATAAACTTAGAAAGTTGCTAGAATAACAGGATTTCTGTTAGCATGCATTTTTGAAAAATCTGAAGTAAGAAACTCAAACTATTTCATCATTTAGTGACTTCAATCCTCATTTACTTGCCAAAAAACAAAACACAATTTTCATAAGGACAAGGCCATAAAACATTGGTGGAACAACATCAATGGGTATCCCATGAACATGCATTTTCTGAATATTAAGAAGTATGAAATGCTAATGCCTGTTATTACTGACTGATCAACTCTCAACGATTTAACAAAAAAGAAAAAAAAAAGAAAATTGAGGCAGTCAGGGGAAATAATATGAGGGACCTTTAAGTTAATAAAACAACAAGTTTTGCATCAAAGTGTATTTTCTGAATGCTAGAAGGTATGCAGCTCTAATAACTGACTGTTGGCTGACTGTAATCTTCAGTAGTTTACCAGAAAATCAAACACTTTACGAGGGATGCAGAACAATCAGAGTCATTCTGCAACATCAGACCAATGCAAAATGTTTTTTTTTGTGTGTGTGTTGTTTGAGATAAGGTTAACAATTTTACAGAAGCTATCAAACTGTGCTACTGCTGAAACATTATAAGCAGTAATCAAACAAAACACCGCAATCCACTGTTATCTCATTATTGCTGTCATTTGCAGTTTAAATGCTCACTATATAGCTTAGTAGGAATAGAGTGCATTTATGAGCAGTAGGACTAACTACTTAACCAGATACCTGCTATGTACAAACAGAGTAGGTATAATTCTTGTGACTTTCTTCCATGGTGGAAAATAACAAGCTCTCTGCTGCTGTTTGCTGATTATTCTGGCTTTGCAAAATTTACGTGATTATGTGAAGCAATGTACAATATTTTAGTATGCGGCAGCTGTTTGTTTGGAGCAAAGGTGAAATACTTTAGATGGCCGCCATCTTTTTTCACAATCAGATGTCTAAGTTGTATTCAGAAGTGACTATAATGGTTTGGTGGGTGTTGACTCGATGAAAGTAAATGACCCTGTTGTCACTTGCTCAGTTTAGCAGTCATGTCTCAAAAATTAAGGGATAAATGTAACACAGAATACTCAGACCTTCAGAACATCTGGGGGTTGGTGGTCCCCACACACCTAAGCTGTATAAGAGGATTTTAATAAGGGCTTAATAGTTGTTTCTGCCATGATCTCCCCCTAGTCTGAAACCATCCCTGCTCATAAGTATATGCAGAAGGTCTCTTTGCTTGTAAGGGGAGCTGGGGACAATGTTGTTATTTTTCTAACAATTGTCCAAACCTCAGAGGAAATCATATCTTGTTTTGAGGACAGTGTGGTCATTATTTCTTTAACTTTTCTCACAAACTTCAGGGTGGTGCATGAAGGGTTACTGTAAGTTGTATAGGTCACTGCACTGTCTGAAGAAGTAACAAGTTGAAAATGTTATGGTAATAATTTTTTTTTTTTAATTTTCCTTGCAATCAAACATCTAATGTATACACAAGCAGTTATGTTTTGGTGGTGAGTAAAACAACATGTTGTTTAAATACTTCTGACATAAAATACATTATGTTCTTTGTTTTTTTTTTCAGTTTTGTTTAGTCTCACTTTAGAAGCATACAAATGAAGTGGTTGTCTATTGGGGGGTAGGTATGAGGAAGTATGCTGTAAATATGACAGCATCAGCTTGAAATATGACTATGGGCATCTATGTATTTTGAGGTACATAGCAGCCCCTAGTTAATTTAATTATTACAAGGTAGTCTTGGTCAGCTAGGATTTGTTCAAATAATGCAAGAAAAATCAAAGTTGAAGAGTAAGTCTGGATTTCTTTCCATAATAATATTTTATCTCAAACAATTGACGGACGAAAAGGTGGTTAAAAAAATAACTCTGAAACATTTCTCAAAGCATCTTGAAACCTGACAGCTTAATACCATTTTTTCCACTAAAGTTATTACAGTTTAGTCTTGGTTAGTTATGATTTGCTGAGAGAATGCAGGAAAAGAAACAAAGCTGAAGATTAAGATTGCATTTCTTTCTTTCTTTCTTTCTTTCTTTCTTTCTTTGATCATTGTTATTGTTCACTCAATCATTGCATAAAATGTTTAAAAAACTAAAATGGGTCTCAGGCGATTTGGAACCCTGATGGCGTTTGGGACTGCAATGCAATTGTTTCCTCCATAGTTATCAGAGTGCAGTCTTCCTTAGATAGAACATGATGAATGAATGGGTACATGGACAAATGCATAACTGCAGGAAAAATAAAGTGTAAGATATAATGTATGAACAGAGAAGAAAAAAAAATAATCCATTAGGTTAGGATAGGTTGGGCAATAGTGGTGGTAGGAAGGAAGGGGCAATGGAGCCTTTTTGTCAAATCTTCAACTATGCAGTGGTAGTACTTGTACACTTTGTACACTTGTCAGTCTCAGTCATACCATCAGCATTTTCAGTTTTCCTAACACTCCCTCTTGTGGGAAGCAGCCAGAAAGAAGTCTAGGCAAATTACATCCAGTGCTATTCCTCATCAGGTTTTTCTATGCCCATTTATAAAGCAGAATTAAGTTTGAACCTTGCTTATTCTATCTGTAAACGTATGTCATTAAGAACTCTATAGACTGCTATCCTTCTGTAAGCAGTCAGATTTTACCACATGCTTTTCTCCATAATGTTTGCTGTCACATCTGATATGCTAATGGGGCATTGCTACCAGAGTTTTTCCTGATGATCACCTTGTACAGGGTTCCCATTCTTGGTGTATCCTAACATTCTGATGTTTCCATAATAATAAGGGATATACTGCAGACTCTGTGATAAAATCTGCCATTGTAATAGCTTGATTCCTGAGGTCCCTATATTATTTATGCTTTAAGATATCTGGAGGATGCCAGTTCTCTAAACCTACTACTTTTTTATCTTGGTGTCAGTCGGTCTTGTTTTCTTTTGTCTCTTTTAGTCTCCGTTACTTTTCTTTTCTACACTCCCACTAGTAAGGATTCACTTTCATTGTGGAGATGAAACTGTCTAGAATTTTCCTAATGTCCAGATTTTTGCTCTGATCTGTTTCTCATAAAATGTGTGGTTTTCTAGAAAATATGCAGATTGAGGTTATTCAGTTATGACAAGACGTTTCAGTTTTATTTTTCATATCCTTCAGAAAAAAATGCATGTAAAGCAAAACCTGTTATCATATCAACTTAAGTTTATAAGAACAATGTTTAAACTCTGTCCTTAAGTTTGTGCCTTTGTAATCCTATTATGTTTGGTTTTGTCTAGAATTATTGTGCTAAGAGGCCAGAGGCATACATGTGCTATTTCAAGCAAGTATATTGCATACTGATTCATAAAATTACATATTGCCTTTGGGAAAAAAACAATACTGCAGACAATCCATAATATATATGTTGGAATACATTGCATAAAGCATAATGCCCATGGCCAATGTAAGTGACATTATTACACTTATATGAAAATGAGAAGTAATTATACCTCCAAAGGACAGAACTGGTTATCATCTGCTGAACAGAACATTGCTAGTAGATCCAGCTTCATCTTTAAGTGATATATTCATATCATAATCAACCTACCAGCTATAAACATTCTACAGCTAACAATAACAGCCAGTAAATCCTGAAATTTAAACTACTACATTAAAATGCAAGTTTCAGTTAAGGAACTTGATACAAAGTAAAAGAAAAAAAACATAACTACATGTAGCAGGGGAAGCCCAGTGGTCTATTGGGATAATGAAACTCACAGATAGTTCATATACTTGACTGGAAGAGCTAGGTTCCACATAGCAGGTGACGAGTGTCAGTCTGACTATACCTTCTGCCTAGATTTATGAAAAAAACAAAACAGCTTAATCATGCACATAGAGAAGGTGATTTAAGTCTATTTAACTACAAGAATTAGAAGCACTATAACCAGGGAAATTCAGTAGTTGATAAGGCTATGAAAGATAAGGGAAAACAAACCTACTGTTTTTGTATGTTTTAATTGTATTACATTTTATGTTTCTTTGTTGTTACTGTCAATCTCTCTCTCTCTCTCTCTCTCTCTATATATATATATATATATATATATATATATATATATATATCTATACATATGGGTCTTCTTTGGAATAGCAAAATTCCAAAATGCTGAATACCAAAATGTCAAGATGAGAATCACAAAAGTTAAAATGCCAAACCATGTAAGTTTTCCAGGGCAAGTAAACACTTGCCCAATGTGGGGAATCATGCTCTTTTCCCCACCATAGTTTGATCCCGGAGTTGGTGTATATAGTTATGGGGGGGTGGGGGGCATAACCCCCCACCTAAGTGAGTTTTAAGTAGAGCAGTGTATTTTATTGTGGTGTTGGTGAAGTGTTTACTTGCCCTGGGAAAATTACATGGTTTGGCATTTTAACTTTAGTGATTCCCATCTTGGTGTTTTGGTCTTCGGCATTTTGGAATTTCGGTATTATGAAATAGATTCATACACACACACACACGCACACACACACACACGCACACACACACACACACACACACACACACACACACACACACACACACACACACACACACACGTTATTTCCATATATATTTATATATATATATATATATATATAGATAGACAGATAAATAGATATAGATATATCCTGCCATTCACCCACAACCCATTTCCCATTTTCCCATTTTTGCACATGGATCAGTGTCACTTCAACAGTGACAATCATCTAGAGCCAAGGTTCACACCACCAGGAGGCTAGTCTTGCTGCAGCTTTTCTTCCTTACTACACACACACATACACACACACACACACACACACACACACACACACACACACACACACACACACACACACACACATATCTATGGCCAATTTAGAGTGACTAATCCATTTACTGCATGGCTTTGGAATGTGGGTGTTAACCAGAGTACCCAGAGGAAGCCCATGCAAACACAGAGATGAAATGCAGAGAAGGCAGGCATCCTAGTTCAGAATATATATATATATATATATATATATATATATATATATATATATATATATATATATATATATATATATATATGTATATATATATATATATATATATATATATATATATATATATATGGTTCCTATCAGAAGCCTGAAACACTATAAGCCTGAAAATCAAAATCCTGAAAACTATAGACTGAAAGTTCAAAATCCTGAAAGCCCAAAATCCTGAAACTCAAAATCCTGAAAACACAAATAATGCTAATATGTCACTATAAAGACACTAATATCTACCAACTGACCCTGACCCTAACCCTAAGGTCCAGCATTATCGTGACACTCACCTGACCCGCCTAACCCTAACTCACTTAAACCGCCCCTAACCCCAATATTTGTCACTATTGCATACATGCCTAACCTAACCCTAACTCACTTAAACCACCCCTAACCCTAACATAAAACCAACCGCACACTTACCTGAACCTAACGCATGACTCAACACCACAGGGCTAACAATAGCAAAGCCACAATGACGTCAGTATGTCCATTTTGTGTTTTCAGGATTTTGAGTTTCAGGATTTTGGGCTTTCAGGATTTTGAACTTTCAGTCTATAGTTTTCAGGATTTTGATTTTCAGGCTTATAGTGTTTCAGGCTTCTGATAGGGAACTCTCTCTCTCTCTCTCTCTATATATATATATATATATATATATATATATATATATATATATATAAAATACAATGCCCAGGTCATGCACAAATACAGTATAATAAACTAACAAACCCAGCAGGATGCAGCAAGTTGCTTGGGGTATGAAAGTTACAGTTATACTTGCATTTAAGTACACTTACTTTTAACTTTTTGTGAACATCCCCCTGCAAGAGTAAAACTGCATTAGCTTACTAGGAAATGACTAGGATTATCTTAAGATAAGCCATTTCTGGATATGACAGTAGCAACATCCTTATGTTGTTAACTTTTACCATATTCATTGTCCCAGAAGGTGGGCCTCTTTGGAGATGGATGCAGAGGGTAACCATTCCTGCTCCCTTATCATTGTATGCATAAAAGGAACCTAAACTACTTAAACAAAAAGCAATTCCTTGTATGTCAGTAGCAATTGCCTTATGTCGATAACTTCTACCATAGTCACATTTACAGATGGCGTTTTCATTGGAGATGACCAAAGGGTGGACTCATTCCTGCTATCTTATCAATGGATGTAAAAGTGGAACATGAACCACCCAATATAGATTGGAACCAGATGGGTGAAGGAAGACTAGCTCTAATAGTATCTTTCACTTCCTGCTGTTGTTTCTCTAATGTAAGATTCTTCTCTCTTTGGTCATATAATTGTTTCTCTTTCAGCTGTCTAGTCTGCTGGGGTGTGGTTCTTTCCATTCTGTTTTCAGGTAACAATAACCAAACAAAGGCCCCAAAATAGAGACACATTCTAAATATTGCTCTTATAAACTTAAAAACTTGATAGAATTACAGGATTTTTGTCTTTGTCTGGAGTATATGAAGTCTGAATCTAAAATGTAAATCATTGTTTAGTGACTTCAATACTCAGTGATTTGCCTGAAAAACAAACATTGTATGAGGAATAGACCAGAAATATGAGGCAAAACTCTGGACAGATGAGCGGTATGGCTATCATATCTTTAAGCTGAATAAATTAAGAATATTTTGACTACTAATAAATCCAAAGTGAAGTAGGTGTTTTGGAATAGGTCAAATTCTACTTTTAGAGGTTATTAAAATCCCATGGGTTATCAATCATTTATTGGTGAAATTTTATGGGTTATCAGTTCTTCTTTCTGGATTTGGTTTATATACAGTACATGCCACAAAAATTATAGTCTGACACCATGCACTCTATCTGCACTGTCATGTAGGGTTGATACATAATATCTCTGACTTTTCTTTTGCCTTTAGATATTTGCAAATGTGATTTTGCACTTCTAATAGCATTTCCTTGTTAAGATTAAATTATACTTTATCGTCTTTAAGCAGGAGACCTCACATGCATGATAAATTCTGCCTTTGTGTATAGTGTGCTTTTCAATCATGGATGAAGTTGCTTCACATTTTCTAACCATCTTATTTTTATTGCCTCTGTCAATGATTGCCTTTCTGTATCTTATCTTGTAGCATTTACTTTCTGTTATTTCTCAGCTCTGATTGAAATTTGCACTGCAACACTCAGAATTTCTTGTCTTTTTCCAATTAGATAAGCTCTGTTCAATGAATCTATAACATGCATTAAATTTCTTCACATTTTCTATGCAGCTGTCCCACACGGTTTCACTTGAAACCATCGAATTAACACTACGTCGAGTCTCACATTATCAAGACTACAACGTCGTAAACTGAAACCAATGAAAACTAAACTCATCGAGAGTCATAGCATCGACTTCAACGAAAATTGAAATCATCGAGATATATACCATCGAGTTTAAGGTATACATTTAGCTATACTGTCAGAGTTCCATATATGTTTGCTACATAGTGTATATTCGTACATACCTTCTCATTTTCAGTTTGTGATGTTATGCAGTTTGTTTCGATGGTTTGCAACTCGATGGTTTTACTTTTTGCTGGTTTGGGTTTACGACGTTGTAGTCTCAATGATGTGAGACTCGACGTAGTGTTAATTCGATGGTTTCAAGTGAAACCGTCCCACACATGTGAAAAGTTAACATCTTCCTATGTAAATCTAGGTAGTGCTTTGTGTAGGAGCTTCTAGAATCTTGAACATAGTCTAAAAGGGTTTGTGATCTGCTCAACATTAGTTATAAAATAGCTGCTAACCAAAAATATACCTAACACGTCTTTCTCTGTTTGAGCATATATGGTTTGTGTATTTGCCAGTGTTCTCAATGTGCTGGCAACAGGCCTGTTCTCTTGTATCGGCACTGCTTCTGGCCCATTCAGACCTGCATCTAAGTGTAGCACAGCCATCAAAACCACATAATACGTAAGTCAACTTTGTGGCGTACAAGGTTATAAACCCTGTCTATACCACAGGCAAACTTGAGTCTGAAGAGCAATTTCCGTGTTTCTAGTAGCTGGCAGACAGACTGGGAGTGATTGTCCACTGCTTGCTCATCCATCCTGGTGAAAACATGGGTGATACTTAGCATAACCTCAACATATTCAACCAGTGGAGCTCTGAGCCAACCAAGCTCCCACTACTGTGGTGCATTCACCTTACATAGCTGAGGAAAAACTAGAGTGTAGAGAGGTCTACTCCCACAGGGTAGACGATAGGCTGTCCCCAGGAGTAGCAAGCTAGCCCACTCCCTAACACCTGACTCTTGCAGGTGAACAGAATGCTGATGGGGCTCCCAGGAAGGAACACATGGACTGTAGGGATCTCATCTAACCGGGGGTGGGGGGGGACCCTGTTCCTATTCTCCAAGAATAAATCAGCCAGTTGGATGAAGTTAAGGTCAAGTAGTCATAAGACAAGGTCCTGGAGGAAGCAAAAAAATGGACTGCATCTCAATACTTAAGTACCTGGAAAGTATTTAATAGCCGCTTTAGTAGATCAAATCTTCTAGCTCAGTCATTTTCCTAACTTCAGATTATATCCTGCACAAGCAGCTTTCACAGAGGAAGAATTACAGCTGACAAGTGTGGAATACACTTAGAAAGGTACTGTACCATCCACAATAATTACACTGATAAGTGGTTGGCTGTAGGAATATGCACTTTTACTGTGGCATGTACCTTGTTTGCATCCAGTGCCCACTTAGCAACAGATAGAAGATGACTCATACTCAAATTTAGACACTTTAGCCTGGCGGTTAACCTTACTCAGTTTCAAACCTTATGAACTCCTTTCATCTAACAGTTTATATAACCTGCTATCGTGTCATTGCCTGGTATCAGCCTTAACTGTGGCAGCCACCACATGACGACATTTTGCAGGTACTGATCAATTTCTATTTGGCAGATGCAGAAGTGTAGCTCTAACTAAGGATGTATTAAAAGTGCAGCTTGATTCATCCAGTTTAATATTCCAAAAGTATTGATTTGCAACCAGCACTGAGAAGCAGTTTGCATTGCGTATACTAGAAAATACTTCTTCATCTGTCTATAATGACTAGAAGTCTTTCTGGATCTGGTTGTTGACATTCTGTGGGTCTATGCAAATCTACTTTCTTACAGTCACTGTGCTGTTCACTCATCAGTATGCTCTGTCTGTCTATAATAACAAGCATTTCCTTCAGTCTAAGTCCTTTCTCTGTCTTCTTTCTAAATATGACAGGCAGTCTGACTGGAATATGCATTACCGTCATTGCTACTCTCCTCCCTTAATAAAATACACTGTTGCCATGCTGGACCCTCATATAAATCAGGATATATCTCTGGTAGACATCTCTTTTCCCTTTGCACTCTGCATTTTATATTTCTGTATTTGCAGTGGCACATTTACAACAGATATTCTTTACACATTCTCGTTCTTTTCTGTAAGCTTTTATAGACCTCTGAAAATAAATGCTGCTTTTTGTTCAGTTCATTTCTTTTGCAGCCTGCTTATGACACTCTCTATCTCAAATTTGCTGTTGTACTATACGGGCATTTGAGGCTACTGACAGCTTGAACATTTTGTCTGGCTGTGCAGACATACGTACTGTCTTCTTGCACCGTCTCACTGAACTGCATTGAACAAGTATTATGCAATTATCTGTAAGTCAGACTATCTTTTGACTGCAGACTGTACTTTATGTCAATAGGTTCTGGATGTGCTGCCTCTAGTCTCTTAGTTATTTCCTCAGCAAACCCCCACCTTTTCACAATGTGTAAATTTGTTTTATGATTGCAGAGCTGCAGCAAAAAACATCTTCTTATAGACTTTATTCTTCTCAGCCATGCCAACTGTATTTGACCCTCTGTCATCAACTTCTCCCCAGAATGTGATAACAATATACATGCACATTTGGTTAGTGTTAAGGGACAACATCTTAAAGTCAAGTCGACTAGGACATGGCGCTACACTGTGCTCCATTGCGTAGGTAAAAGAAAATAGCACTGAAATGTAAATATAATTTGTCACTCCACACTTTGTGGCAACTCTTCTATATAGTACTCAGAGTTTTTGTGATAGCTATTTTCTTTCACATGTACATCTTATGCTTTTTTCCTTTTCACTTATCAATTACTTGGCTCAACTGTCACGAGTTATTGTTACAACCCTCACAAATATTTGACCCAGTAATATTAAGTTGTGGTTTTGTAACTTCTAAATGGTCAACATCTGCAGACTTGATTTTTTGGCATTAAATTATGTCTTACCGTACCTGAAACCGTACTGTATACACAGGGTGTGGTTCATTCCACAGCTGTTATTTTGTTTGTGATGTGGTTGACTGCATTTATCCTTCTATTTATTATCATTTGAATAGATTCTAGACTTTGGCTGGATTTGATTTTCAAACACAGTTTTAAAATGATGTACCTCTGACTCATGTTTATATTTTAACTGCAAACTTGGTAATGTACTTTTAAATCACTTCCATTTCTTCTTTTTCACCTAAAATCTTTTTGGCAGTCTGCTTCTAATATGACCATCTCATTTGCCACAGAATATTTTATCTGTCACAGTCATACACTAACCCAAGTTCACAACGAGGTGTCCTGTGTCTCAACTCAGTAACATATCTAGCAATATGCTTTTGGACCTCTTGATGTATAATGAAAAGTCAATCATTCATAGGTAATTTCTCCTTTGCTGTAGGATAGGCATGGATTTTACTATTCAATACTGCTAAACCATCTGTTTTAATTCAGAGAAAACATAATAAACAGCTTGATGGCTTCCTAGTCTGTAATATGAAGAAACATGGTATCTTGAATGTTAGCTGATGTGTCCACAAGGATACTTACAGTTAGGAACAGATCAACCAACTGAATTCAGGAATTCAGATTAATTAGCAAGTTTTCCTATGCCTTTTGATTTGATGGATGTTGGATGTATGCCAAATGGGGAAAAAAATAAGAAACATGACTTTAAAAAGAAGTATGCTGCACTTTACTCTATAAAATAAATATTTCAAAGCAAATTGAGAGCAACAGACTTCTCTTTAGAAAAAATAATAGTATGGCAAATATTCAGTAAATTAAATGAAAACTGAACTACTAATAGAGTTGCATGCTGACAGCAGAACCAGAGCAGACACTTGACAGGAACTTAACATCTTTTTCCCCCAATATGAGAAAAAATAAACGTGTGTGTATTTCTGACCTCAAGTGAGAATTTCTGGTCCCCTGACTTTTTTGACACCATGCCAGATCCAGAAGTAAAAAGACGTTGTTGTTAACGTAATAGGCTGAGGAATGAAGACCTATGGCAACATGAGACATATACAGATAAAACCTTTACCTGCAAGTTCTGAACTTGTTCTTATCACATGGCTCACATTCCTTATTACTAAAACCTTTAAAACTATATTCCCATTGCATGCCAAGTGTGTGATACTCTGGTACTCTGCATCAGATCATGATATATGTTGCTCTTCATTTAAAAATGTAAATTATTTATTTAATTAATATTCCACAAATGTGTGTGGGTAATGCTGGTTTTACCCTTGGTCAATGAGGTTTAATCATTAAAGCAAAGGTCAAGTGATTATATAAAGCCAACCACGGGTTAATCCTGCATTGTCCACATGCAGTAATGGATTATTGCTATTATACAATGACATTATTTAAGAAAAAAAAATGTTTACCTTTTCTAAATAATGTCATTGTATAAAGAACTTTAATGTTCTTTTATCTACTTTTGGTAGTCTGAGTTATTGATGATAAACACTAGACATGCCTGTGGTCGCACAGTGCTTTTTATTTTTACATATATATGAGTCTATTTTTATGATGTCATTGTTAGTTTGTTTCTATGGAGACAGAGTCTACATGTAAATCTGTTTTTCATAAAAGTTGCTGTTTTCTGGCATTTAATTGAGGAATGCAGTCCCTAAATAATTGCTTAATCAGGAGTTAAGAGGTATTGACATTTGCCATGATGCAGCTTGTATGGGCACTCCTGGCATCAAATTTGTGATATTTTTTCACTTTAATATATTACATTATTGTGCTACAAAGAGCAATGTATTTATGTGTAAATATTTATTATTTTATATTTTAAGTTCTCTGCTAGCAGTGTGGAAAAAGTGAATTAATGGAACATCTTCCCTTTGCTATCGCTCATTTTACAATGAGCATGCCGATCAGTTTGTCCATTCAGTGTGCATGTTTTTGAACTCTGATATCATTTTATTGCATAATTCATTAAATATTTAGGTTTTAGGTTTCTTTCATTTTGTCTATTCTATACTGTTTCCTCCATTTTTAATGTGAATCTGTCATATAGTTATTTCCTGACTGCTTCATTTACAGCGCGAGTTACATTATCATGGAACAGTTCTGCCTGAACATTCTGCAGCTTGTTTAAAAAGGAAAAACTAATTCTACTTGTTTTTTGTAATCTCTCTCTCTCACCTCAGTAGAGTATAATTGTACCAGACCAGCTAGTGTTCTCTTCTTTCTGTTTTCTTGAGACTATTATTAGTAAAGAGAAGTATTTCTAACCTCGGGGAGTACATTGCATCACAGCTGCTGTCCCTCTCTTTTTGTCTGGATCTGTATTTTGGACTTTGAGAATTGTAACTTTAAGGAAAATATGTGGCAAGATATTTAGATTATAGGTTTGCTGAGTGTTGTATCTCATCCTGAGGCTTCAGCGATTTACCAAAAGTGCTTGGAAATAATAACTAAGAATTAATTTCACATTTTTTCTGTCAAAAATACTGCCCATATGAATAGTTTTATCTTACTTTATGCAAATGAAATATTATTCTTTAAGTGTAAACAGATCATTACTGTGGTGGTGGTGCTGCGGTAGCGTTGTCGCCTCACAGTAAGACATTGTCCTGTTCGATTCTCAGCTAGAGCATCTTCTGTGTGGAGACATGCATGAATGGGCGTACCTTCGTTGAAGGTTGTGCATCAGGTCCGGCAACTCAGCACGTAAAAATCTACTGCCAATCATTAGCGGACCGGAGTTCTGCTGTGGCGACCCCTAACCAGGAAAAGCAGAAAGACAAAACAAGTATAAACAGATCCTTTCCAAAAGTAAACAACTTTTATTTTGTTCATTCATAAAATATTGGACTGATGTCTTATTTCATTAATGAAATGTATCCTCATGACACTGAAGTGACTTTTGCTATACACCCTTTTGAAGAGAAAGAATGTCTGCCAGTTATCATAAGGTAGTGTTGGTTGATATATTAATGTTTGTCCATCAGCTATCATAATGTAATTTTTGTTGACTTATTAAGAGTAATCAGAAGAATTGCAAAGCGCTAAGTATGTTTTTAAAGAGTTATGGTCTTGATCAATAATAATAATGAATGTTCTACTTCCTGTATCTGTAAAAGCCAATGAGCAAAGACTATTTTGGGATCTCTTGCCAGTTGCCAGAAAAATTATTACAAAAGAATGGAAATTGAACTCAGTTCCTATGTTCAATAAATTTTTAAATGTAACAATATTATGTAAAACTAAAAAGGAAGTGATCCGAATAAATGTATAAATCATGCCAAGACTTTTAGTTGTTGGGATAACTTTGAAATGTTGCTATTGAAATACAAAAATTCTTAATTTGTTAATTGTATAAGATTACATTGATGATTCAGTGTATTCCAAACATTGTATAACAATACGTGAAATTGAATTTCTTCCTTTCTGTCTACATATTGTAAATATGTTAATTTAATAAAAATTTTCTTTGAAAAAACAAGAGTAACCAGAAACTGAGATTTTGGTATCAGGTTGGCAGTCTGGTTGGCGGAAGAGTATACTGGCTACAGCTAAGGGTACTGTCACTAGAGAGGTAGATATCAATTGCCACTCTGGGTAGAAATTGTGAACATTTGTATGAAAAACACTTTTTAAGTTTCAGTTACTGTTGCAACATTACACTAGAGGGCACTGCGATGAATCTGAGGTTCAGACTGAGATGGGTGAAATCCTGGCTATCCAGTGATTATAACCCTCTTTTGAAGCTAGTTGGATATAGCTTATGTGGGTGTGACACATTCCATTCACCACCCAAGATAGTAATGCACATTTTGCCGTAAGCTGTTTTCAACAATCACTGAATGTATGTATATTTTGCATTGCAGTGCTGTAGATTAGTTCTCTGTAATTCCAATAATCTTGTAGCAGTAGAAACAGTGATACAGGCCTTACTTGACATATCTGGTGGCAGACATAGGGTTCAAACCCCAACAATTTGCCTCATAATTTGATTGCTGTGGTGGGACTGAAAAACACACTATCTCTCATATTATTGGCTAGCACCTGTGGAACTGGAACACAGTATTTGGTGTTAGGAGTGGGATTCAAAGCATAACTACTCACCACATCATTTGGTTTGCATTCATGGCCTAAACTGTAAATCAAACTTGTATAGCTGGCAAAATAATATTTTTAGGAAAAAGTGTTTTGTACCCTTGCATCCACAAGGTACAAATGTAGTAAGAAGAAGTACACATTTCACAGCTTTTATTTTAATTTTTAGTTTAGCCAGTTACTGGGAAGATGATTTATGAAGAATATTCCAAAATGTCAGTGGAACAACTGGCTAATAAGTATAAACCAAAGGACTTCCACATACAGATTTGAATAAGGAGGACATAATAACTGCCATGTGGGCATTCAATATTTTGCCCAGAGATGTGAAGACAGCCTCGAAGGGACTGTAGATGTGCAGCATGAAAGCACATGAATGAATGAAACAACCAGAGTTTGCATAGGAAGAAAATGATTGTCATCATGAACTGGCCATGGCACTAGAAAGGAAAAGAAGCATAAAGCAGGGTAACTTGGCATAATGGTTAAGGTGTTTACATAAAAGACAGAAAGTGCAGGGTTTGATTTTCACATGAGATAATTGGCTAGGCTTAAAATGGCCCACAATGGCAGCTAGCCTAATACTAATTTATGAAGAAAGAGAGACAAAGCACAACAGCATGAGAGAAAACTATTGATCATTCACCGATCATACATAAGGAGTAAAAGGGGAACTCAGCCATCTATGTCAAAGTCAGTTCCAAATTATTTACTCATTATAAAGATGCAGGAATGTTTATAAGACTTATTATACTTTTTCTGGTTCCATTGGCCAGGATTAAATTGAATTAGGAAAAATGAGGAGACAAGGGGATAGTTTTTGATTAGTTCTTCTCAGATGTCCTGATTGGAAATTACTTTGATGATACAGTACGTTGTCCACATGCAGTTCCATGTAGCTGGGCAGTGATACAAGTATGTAGGAATAAAGGAGGAGATCTAATCAGTATCAGCACCTCCAATAGATGCTAGTAATGCAATTAGTTCATATGAACAGCTGCTTAACAGCAGCAAACATGAAATAGAGCCACAGGAATTAGAAGATATTGGACATCTTCTGATGAAGGCAGATTCAAGGGAAGGAGTAGTTGGTAGCAGTAGGCAGAAATCAGAAAGACAGTTGTCTAAAGATACTATACTGCCTACGGAAGTGGAGGACCATGAAATGATTTAGAGTGAAAGGTACAGTGTTCAGGTATCACATTAAGAAACCTGTGGGACAAAGCCAAGGAGGTTTCTGACTATAAAAGGCAGAGAGAGTTTATACACTGGAACAAGGGGATATTGTACAGAATGGACCCATAAAAGAGCGCTAGCGGTAAATATAATACATCATCTGGTAGTACCAAAGGCCTACCACAGTGAAGTTCTGACTATGGTCCCTGATATTCCTTTTTCAGGCCACTTAGGAATAGACCACATGGAAAAATCTATAGATAATTACTAGGTGTGTACCGCATGAGATAATTACAGAGGTAGCCCAAACTCCTAACTGCTCCAAACTACTGCCTGGTTAAGTAATTTGCTCATAGTCACACAGTAGGAAAATGAAAGATGAGAAAATCAAACTCTGTACCACTGTAAGCAGCTCATTAACAGCTCACAGCCTTAAGATGAGACATTAAACCAAGGCTCTATCTGCCTGAGTTGGTGGCAGCTCAGGTGGATGTAAAAGATCCCATGGCACCTATCAAAAAGACTAAAAGAAATTCCCTGATGCCCTGGATATTTCCCTAGTGGCATACATACAACCTTGGGTCTTCCCTGAAAGAGACTAGGCTACTGCCTAGTGGGACTAATCCGGTCAACAAAGGAAAAATCAATAAATAAAATGAGATAATCCTCTGCACCAACTACCAGTCTAATGCCCTTAGTGTAGCAGGAACTGCAAAACTCAACTAATAATATAACCAAACACAAATGTGAAGTCTCACATCATTAAAATAAAAATGGAGAGTAATCCAAGTCATACTATTTATTCATTCTATTTCATTCTGGGCAGCAAACGATTAAATGTATAAGGACATTTAAAATGTTATCGACTTTTTAACATCGGCACAATGTTAACAGGGCGAGAGGTTACAACACAGTGTTAAGACCAATCACTCATTAGTTTTATATTTTTGGTGGCAGTGATATAACTCTGGACTAAGTAACTCATACCTCATCATTAAACTAATAACAGTGATACAGAATTTAAGGTTTGTACTCCTGTCCTAGACATATCTGGTTGCAGTTGGGATTAAAAATGAATTCAAGTGTTACACTATTTGGTGAATGTGGAGGTATTCTAATCAAAACAATTTGTCAAATTATTTGGTGGCTGCAGTGAGGCTGAAACACTGACTGATCACCATACCACACACGCCTACTGTTAATTCTCAGGAGAAACTCTTCTACGGACAGTGCACTTGAATAATCTACAGTATAGATTTCAGACAGTAAAGAAGTGCTGAGTCAGGATATCAGTTTCCACATTTGTGATTTCTATGTACATTTGACTAGATGGTATGTAAATTGCACCAGCATTGTAAATGAAGACTAACATCTTTGATATCTCTAACAATACACAATACAGAAAAGAATATTTACTACTTTTTAACAAGGTGATTAGAATTTTATGCTAGGCATCTCATGTATGACATTCACTGTTTTATTTACATAGATAGATACTGTATAGAGAGATATAGATATATATTATATTTCATTGATCCACTTTTCATGGGATGAGTGACTGTTCCATGGCCATGAAAAAAACTCATTGAAACACAACTTTACTAACCTGCGTCCATGTGTGTGTGTGTGTGTGTGTGTGCGCGCGCGCATCTGTACATATCATTGATCATTTTAAATTAACCTTAACTCTGTACTAGGCAAGTATGCATGTGAAGGACTTTGTGCTTCAAAATTATAGATTAGTACATGCACAAAAGACATTTTATTTAAAAAAAAATGATCACCTCTGTCATTATCTTGAACTGTCCATATAGGGTCTATATTATAATACCGAAAATCCTTTTAAGCGAACGAGAAAACACCAACATGTATTGTATGCGATTATTATTCGAGCATTATAAACCAAGAACGATTATGTCGTCGATTTTAACGACAACCAAGAAAACCAAAAAGTCGAAATGTCATGGTTGGTCCATCTGCGGTACACCTCCATAAGGTAAGTGTGCGATAGTTATGGACCTTAGGGTTAGAGTGCAGGTTAAGGTAAGTGCATAGATAGGTAGTGTATGTAAGGTTTAGTGTAGGGTTAGAATTAGGGTTTTGTTAAATGTATATGTGTGGATTAATTGTTTTGTTTTGGTATATCACTGTAGGGTAAGTGTGCGATAGTTGCAGACCTTAGGGTTAGGGTGCAAGTTAAGGTAAGTGCATAGATAGTAATGTATGTAAGGTTTAGTGTAGGGTTAGACGTAGGATTTTGGTGCTTTACTTTAGGGTTAGAAGTAGGGTTTTGGTTAGTGTATGCATGTGGTTTATTTATTTTGTTTGGGTAGGCAGTATGTAGTGGGAGGCGGAGTTGGCCAACTATGGGGATTCGACTTTTTGTATTTCGCGGTTTAGTACATTCAGCATATTTGCTTTTCACGCAATACGTGTCAGTGTTTTTGTTTTCGGATAAATGGAGTTTTGCTATTATAATATAGACCTGTGCATATATCTACTTGGTTTCCTCAGTGGCCTTCCAGAAATGTAAAGTATAACAGGACAGGTTTGTTTATAAGTACTACTTGAGGAACCCCTCTCTGCAAATTCTGACTGTCAGAGTTCTCCCAATCTCAGTTTTCTTGTGACAGTACTTTTTATGACAATTCCTGTTGGTCTGCAGCAGTACATTTTAATGAATTGCATTCAGATATGTCCATTATTTCTTCTATACTGCTTTATACTTTCCCCTCCCTACATAATATCTTACCTTTGCTGCTTGACCATCTACTTAATCATTTCCATTGGTTTTTGCATTCTTATCCTCTGTCTCAGCCCAACAAGTCAGACAGTGCTGTAAAGTTTCTGTCACAGTAAGAGCCCAATGAGATAACTGCAATAAAAGTAAGTAATAAGTAAATCATAAATATATAATATTTCCTCCTCTACTCATTTCTAAAATTTTGTATGCTTTATATTGATTTTACGACATCATTAGCACAGCTGAAATAAATAATTTGCTTTTCTTACTTCTACATACTAAGAGCTAAGGCGGGGAAAGATTGAGACCATGCAGTGGAGTGCTCCAATATTCAAGAAAATGTGAGATCACAATCCACATAGCCTTTTCTTCATCTCATTCTGATGAGACCCCTCATCATTTTGATAGCTCTCAACACCTGACCACCAAATTCACTGGATGTTATATAACTGAATTTTCCCAACTTACAAACATTCTGAATTCTTGACTTTTATGTTTATGACCATTGTCAGGTAGGAAAACAGCATGTACCACTCCTTCTAAAATAGAGAGACCTCAAAGCAATAACCATTCTTGCCTACTACATTAATTATTTCAGGAAACTTGAACAACAGTTCAATAACAGGTTCATATGATATATGTAACTTCATTTTACATAATCTCTAAAAACAAAAAAAGAATTAAAAAATCCTGTATTGGAACCAAAATATGCAAAAGTAATTCAATTGCAAAACCAGAATCAGTTTCACCCAGCATTAAATGAGTATATATGCCTTCACATTCTCTTATCAAGTTAGATTGCATTCCCTTAGGGGAAAAAAGAAAATCAAACAAACAAACTAGTAAGTAATTTAATGTTTTTATAACCACTGAGGAATGACAGGGTAATAGGAACTTAATCATTTGTTCAATATTTCCACCATCATGCATATGACGATAACATCAAGTAGATGGCTTTTCCTTTGTTATTATTAGGCCTAACAGCTGTCTGTTGAAAGACTGTGAACTGTAATCATAATCCTAGAATTAAAGCATCCAGGAATATTATACTTACTCTCAGCCTAAGTGATATCAATGTTAGTATAAAATTAGGAAAGGGTATAAGGGTATAATATCCCCATGTCTACAGGAGATCAGTTGGGCTTTGCCCCATGCATAAATGCTTTAAAATTAAAACAGCATATTTAAAAATTATTTTTTTGTGAGAATCACTTTAATTTTTAAGTGCCAGGACTCTCTGAGCTGTTCTTTCACTTCTTTTAGGGATCCAAAGCTATTAGGTCCATCACCAATCTATGTGGGATTATTGAAAACAAATAATCTTTCTACAAGGGGTCTGTTCCTGCTCCCCTTTCATTTAGGTTGACATTACCTTATACCGAAGCAATACTGATATGCTTTAATTTGCAGTTCCTTCAGTTTTATAACAGAAGTGAGGAAAAAGACTGGTATAATGTTTAATATGATTACCTCACAAGCAAAAAGTACAGGGTTTGATTTTCACTCTTTGAAGGGAAATTGACCACTCTTAAAATAGCCTGCAAGGGTAGCTTGCCTAATATTTACCTACAAACTAAATATGGCAAGCAGCTAATGCTATGTGGGTGACAAGACATCTCTAGTCATAATCACTGGGATGGGTCCTCTTCATGGCTAATTTGCTTTCAAGCTGGCCTTTAGAAAGTGCAGAATCCATTACCAGTTTTGCTCTAGTCAATTTCACACAAACATGTCTTTGTGCAAAGCAATCCAAATGGACATACAAATGTCAACATTTGTGAAATAATATAGTGCCTACTAATTTGACAGTCTTTGCTTCCAGGAGAGGCTGTTTATTATTAGTATTACTTGTAGTTAAAAGTTCAATTATGGTATCCCTAGTGCTGGAGTAAACATCTCTTATACAAGTAATGCCCTCTGTTATAGGATTTCTCTAAACATTCTTGTTAGGTGCAGTAATAAATTCAGTTGGTTTAATTTCTCCAGGTATTTTGGTTTTCTAATACCATGACAGGAATGGGCCTCATTACTAAATCAAAGTATGATTAAAGTTCATAAAATTATTATTGTTTCATTCTTGATGTCAGTCAAAGATGCTCTTCTCAATATCCACAATATGCCAAAAATCGATTAGTTCTGCAATTCATATGGAGTTTCACATATCAATAATATACCTAAATACGACTGTAATTTTTTTTTTATGAGACACATTACTCCTGCTACTATTGAAACTGTCTTGAGGATGCTGTTGGGAGTGAAGCCTAGATGGCACAGGGTTAACAGCCTTTTCTCAGAGCTCTGCATTCATTGATATTATTGATAGGAAAAATATTATTTAATTGTTACTTTCATTATCAAAGCATTACTAAATACTTATTTTATCATTTTGGAAAGTCTGGTACTTTTTAGAAATAAATTTCTTGTCAAAATACCTAGGGAAGTTTCTCCTAACACACTGAAGGAATAACTCAAAGAATATCCATACTGACTGCTATCTGGCACAAACTGCATCAAGTGACAACAGCATTGTAAGAATTAACTATTAACATAGATGAATTTCAACAAAATATACAAGAAGTTAAAGAAAACAGTTGAAAACAGACAAATAATTTCAATGATCTTTTTCAGCAGCTTCAAGCTAAAGTTTCAGACATTGAATATGCTGTGTCTGATATTGATACTAGACTCAAAGAAAATAAAATTCAAATGACAACTCAAGAAAATCAAAATTCCTGGTTAGCTGAGAAACCAGATGATTTGGAGAATAGAGAGAGAAGAAATACTTTAAAAATGTTCAGTTAACCACAGAAAATGTATGGTGAAAACATGGTTTCTTTTCTATCAGCATGGATACCTTAGGTATTTAATATACAAAAAAGCTTCTCTCTTGGAATAGAAAGAGCCCATATATTCTTTGGGAAGCCTGACAACAACACAGCAACATCAAAGCCAGGATCTCTTATAGTCAAATTTCTATACTTTGGTCAAGTTTCTATCCTAGTTAGACAAAGAACTGGTACTAAAAACTGCTTGGTCGAAATCTCTATTAAAATTTGATCATTCAAACACCAGGTTTGCTAATGACTATTTGTCTAAGACTATGGAACTAAGAAATAAAACATGGCCATTAATAAAACACCTTAAAAAGAACATCACAACACAACTTATTTTCCCTGCAAAGATAAAACTTCAGCTGTGAACTGACATTAAGATTTTTTTTCCACCACAGAAGATGTTGTTTCTTTTTACAAGAATAACACATTTCCTTTTCAGATGATATGGACTGGTTATCTTCTACTTTTGAAAGATTGTCAGATAAAAAAGCTTGGTCAGATGTTAAGAAGAGGAAACAAAAATAGACCCCAGATTTAATAAACTCTTCCTACATGGAGTGAATGGTGTCTATGTCTGCATCTCCCTCTCAGCAGCGCACCTTGCATATTAATGAAGGTGTGCTACAGAGGGGGAGCCATGTACATGGATACTGAAGCAGTGTGAAGGATGTGTTACAGTGCTCACAGATCTGTAACATGTTCCCTGCACTTCCAAAATGCTGTAAGGCACTTTCCAATAAAGAAAGTGTCCTCAGACACTTAAATGAAGCTGTGAAATGAATGTCATGTAGGGGGTGTGTTAAAGTACTCATAACACCCCCACTGCATTGTGAAAGTGCTGTATGGCACTAAATAAATGAAAAAAAGTGTCCGTGGACACTTAAGTAATTCTGTAGTGTGATGTCATGTAGGGGTGTGTGTTACAGTATCCATAACAAACCCCCTGCATTGTAAAAGTGCTGTATGGCATTAAAAGAATAAAGAAAGTGTCCTCAGACACTTATTTAATAATGTGAAGTTTAAAAGTTTAATGTTTACTTAACGGTTAATTTTTTTTTTTTTATTTCATTTTCCTCAAAGTTTAAGCATAGCTGGTTTGCATGGTGCGGCACTTTGCTCAGCAGTGCTTAAACGTATCAAGAAGCTATATAGAAATGTATAGCTGAAATCTTCACAGCTGAGTTCACAGAATGGTTAGAGTCCTGGCTTTGCATGCAGTAGGTGCACGGCTTGAATACTAAGACAGGCCATTCAGCCTTTACATGGGAAAGCATTTTTATATTAAATTATATTTTATTTCTTGATGTAGTTACTGAAATGTGTTAACAAGGGTAAGGTAGCTGGTCCAACATCCCATTATCAGTGGAGATATGAGGTGAAAACCACCATTTATACACAAGTGTCCAATACAGTACAGTCACACCCCAAGGTAATGCAATGAAAGCACATAGGGGAAGGTCATGTAAAGTAAAATGCATACACTTAATAATAATGTATCAATAATGATTAATTAATATCCACTTCTATTTTTTAAAGGAAAATTTGGTTTGCCCTTAGCTCAGTTCTGCTAAGCACTGCTAAGCCAAGCTAAGCAATGCTTAAACAGGACCTGTCTGAGCAATACTTAGCGATGCTTAGCTCTAATTAGGTGGTTTGAGCATTACTAAGAAGTCACATTCTATGCTCAAGCATATTTATGCACTGCTAAGCACTGCTCAACATTTCCTACTTTAAGCACTGCTCAACTCAGCTTAGCGGGTTTGTGCACTGCTGAATTTGTTCAGAATTTTTGAAAATGGCCCAATGAGAGCAAATGGTGGGAAAATGGGCTTATTTAAACCACACAGGTGGGAATACAGGCACAACTTGTTAGAGTCTGATGCCTGTAGGAAGTATGACAGGAGCAGGAGAGGGAGCTCACTTTCAGGTGCGGTGCTGGGGCATGTTGGAGTCCAGGGTCATTGCTGGGCTCCTTGTGAAGAACATGATGACAGCCTGCTGCAGGGTCAATAGCAGGAGACAGAATACAAGTCTGAGGCCTGGGACCATCTGGCACATGAGCTCACCAATGCATCTGGCATCCCCTGCACTGATGAGCAGGTCCATCATCATTATGACAACCTGAGATGGAGGAAGGAGGCACTCTTGGCCCAATGGATCCAAGATGTGTGGGCCCAGAATACCCGAGAAGTTTGTAAGTATATCAAGTGGTGATTTATCAAATTTTAGTATGAATATCTGATAGACAAGTATGCATAATGGTGTGTTTTCCCCCTCACAGCTGCAGAGGAGAGGGCTTGTTACTTTGAAGCCCATGCAAGATGACTGGCGAGGCTGCACCAACAGTGTGGTGAGTATAGATATAACTTGCAATAGGTACTTCCATTAGGGATAGTGTGTTCTGAGTGCACTGAATAAATGCATTGTTAGACCAACATTGATATAAGTGACTAATGCTAGGTACTGTGTAATACAGATGAAGGCAGCAAACAAGCTACTATTGATGAAAGGAAGCCAGTACTGTAGTAATACTGTGTAGGAATCAATCTGTGAATAAAGTATACTGTGCTTGCTACTGTGAAAGTAATAACTGACATGCATTCATCATCTTCAGGATACAGTAGTACAACTGAATTCAGAATTTTGAATGTAATAAACTACTGTCATGTCACCCTAAATAAAGCTTATTCCCACAAACTGTTGTGTTTAATCTGGTCTGTTGTTGAAGAAATACAAGTGCACATGTGTTACACAGCAAATATTGCTATGAGAGCATGAATTCACTGTGGTTTATCTGCTAGGCAGCTGTTATGCCAAACTGTAGATGTGGACCTGTAAAACAAGATACAATGAAAAATGATATATGTTCTACACTAAGATCTCAACCTTGAATAGTAATGTGTAATGGATTATAGTGTGTTCCCTGCAGCATTGACTTGTGTTAACCTTTGCAGTTCAGCTACATGTAGTCCTGAATGTAGGTATGCTGATGCAGGCAAGTATTATACTGTAACAGGTGGAAACTGCAAATATATGATGTGCAAATGCGCATGGGTCAGGTATGCAAACCAGCAGCCTGCTATGGTCTGTACAGATCACACATAATCACATCCACCAGGGGTTAAATGTGTACACCTGCATTCAAAGTATTAATACACAGTTCACTACCTATCTATCATGCATGACACTGTGACACTCCACTTATATTACAAGGTCAGGAGGTGTAACCAAGTGAGTTTTAGGCACAAATCAGTCAAACAGCAGGCAGCAGTTCCCCAGTAGCTCAGTGTGATAAGAAATACATAAATATGTTGTTAATTCTTGCACACACAGACCACGGTTTGAATCCAGGGACTGGTACAAAGATTTGTTCATAGTGACACACAAGTACTCTAGAGTATATATCAAAACTGTCAGGTAGTGCTAACAGATATTTTCTACAGAAGGCTCACAGGTAAATAAATATTTGTATTAGCTGTATGAAGGGTATACTAATAAACTGTGTACAAATGTTCCAGTGCCCAGCCCCATGCCAACAAATGACAGCAGGATAGCTATATACACTATGCACTCTTCCTGATACATGTCTCTTAAGTGTCATGCTGTCACAGCTACTGATACCTTGCTGACAATAACCTTGCACACAGATATAAGTCCAGTAGAAGTATGCCATTAGCACACTCACACAACATCAGTGCAGGGTTCACCTTGTTAGTCATATTTGCAACCTTGACATGTACGATTCCCCTCTACTCATGTACCTAGATTTGTCAAAGCTTGCCCCATAGCATTCCTGGTTGACAGATTAACAGATATGTATGTGGTACAGTAGCTATAGGCCTCAGGTAGATGTAAAGTGAGGGCAGGCCTGTAGAGTATTGAGCAGTACTGTTGTGAAAAATATAAGCCTATACAGTTGGCAATGAACTGTCCTTCTCTCCCCCCACCCCTTATCTGCATCAATAATTATTATTCATATACAATGGGTATGTTGTTCTTAAAACCTAATGTTGGGATTTGTGTTCTGTTATTGCTCACATATTTAAATGGTTGCATGCTAACATATCTTGTTCAAATTCCATTGCCGGTGGCCTGTTGTTGTAACTGTTACTGGGATGCTGTTACAATAATGACTGTTATTCCATTTATGCATGTGTTCTGTTTGCCATGCAGTTTTTACGATTCTGTTGTTCTGGTTTAATTGGAACACCCATGCATGCTGTTATAACTAATGTTGAAATGTTTTGTTCATGACTAACCAATACACTTTGAAAAAGCTTAACACCATGGAATGTTTGGGTAGGCAGATCCCAGTGGGATCTGCCTGTCCTGCCTCATCTGGCCACGGCACTGGGTCCCAATACATCTGGGACCCAACCTTAAAACTGCCTCCTCTGCTGGCCTGCACCACTCTCAAGTGGAACCATGTCAGGGGACAAGGCCCGTCCCCACCCTGGGAGTGGGTGCTGAGAGGACCCTGTCACCAAACACCAGTTCAGAGGTATGGTGCACAGGGTCATCCAGAGGGACTTGAATGTCTACCTGCACCAGATCGAGGGCAGACTGGCACAACTCCAGGGGCAGGCTGGCCCAGTTGTCCAGCCCCCAGTACAGCCACCTTCAAGGCTGTGAGGGGCAGTGGTGACTGCACATAGATGGGGACCTCTGTCCCACTGTTTCCATTTGGGAGCACATGGCCCTCTGATTCCCAGCCACCCTCCCCATCCAAGGTGTTTACCCACTCATGTGTCATACACCACCCCTGTCTGCTGTCTTGTCTGTTTGCAAAAGCAACCTCTCCTACCCAACTTACCTTTCCAAACATACCTACAACCCTTCCCCAAAATCCCACTCTCACCTTAAAAAAAAAAAAAAGAAAAAAAGGGGCATCTGTCCCAACAGAAAATAATCTTGTCCCATACATAGCTCTCCATTTTGACCACACATACACTGAGGTTAATCAATTTACCCTTGAATTACTCAACAAATGTATGTGACCCACACCCCTCCCTGTGTGGTGTGAGGCTCTAAATTCCAAATTGTCCATATCATTCACAGTTGTTGCTGCACAAGAAATGGACAGCTATGGTCCTTTCCTAGACCTGTCCTGCACATTCCTAGCTGCCTTTCATAATGTTCTTCCCTATTCTTGCTCCCATTTAACCACTTTCCTATCACCTCTTTTTTTTCTTTTTTTGGAATTAGTGTGGGATTAAGGAGGGATAAGCATCACTAAACAGAACTAAGTTCCACTTGGCATCGCTTAGCATCATGCAAAACTATGCAAACCCACTTAAAACCACTTTTATCTCTCTAGCGCATTCATCCACTCTTCTTCCCAGCAACAAAACAACCAGCCCTGCCAAGTCTCAAACCCAAAATCCAGTGCACTAGAGTCAGAGCAATGTACCATCCATATCCTGATTGCCAGTCACACACTACTCCTATATATAATGGCCCAGATCACAGTGTACTTGGGCCTGCGATGCAGACACAGAACCAGTACACAAACAAATAAATGCTGCTGGATGTACTGGAGGCCTTAAATAACAGGTAGAGCTGACAACTGCACACACTGTTGCTGAATATCCACAGTTGTGCCCCTCTATTTATGGCAGGGTCTTTATAAAACCTACTCTGTGTGCTCACATACTGTCAAGGCAGTGCAGACTATGGTTACAAAAGCATGACACACAGCTCAGTGTCGCATGTCATACCCATCAGAACACACATCTCCATGTTAATCCTGTGTTACATGCTGTATGCATGCACATATGTCTTACAAATACACCTGCCATAATAATGACTTGGTAACCCCATCTGTTCAGTTCTAGCATCTGTCACATCTAGACTCGCACAGTCCTGGTCCACAGCCAAGTCTGTGGCACAACAACTACATGCATGGCAATACAACATAGAAAGAACTGAGCCCTGCAATGTCCAACAACACTGGTTGCTCCTACCACAATCACTGCCACCCACGGTAGCATGTTAAAGACCTGCAGGGTGGGACACATTTCACAATTATGAATATGTGCACTAAATGTTGCATAACACTCTCTGGATGGCACTATTATGTAACATTTGCACCACAGGCACATGCCTCACCTGGACTGTTGTGGGTACCCTCAACCAGGCCATGCTGTGACACAACAGCTGACACCACACCCTCACTGACAGTAACAGCTTGCTCTCCCCCAATGTCTTCACAATCCCTAGTCTGACTCATGGCCAGAATGCAGCATCTGCAGCCTGCTACACATGCAGCTGTATATCGAGCTTCCTGTTACAGGCCCAACACTGCTCCCAAACACCTAGAGCAGGGTATCCCCACAACAGCCAAAGATAAAGGGTTGGGGGGGATGCTGTGGTTTTATGGGACAAGTGTCACAGTCTCCCCCTACAAACATGCACATCTGATAGGCCAGCATCAACTGTAGCAACATGCATAGCCAGATAGAAAAGGATGTATGACACACATATCTGCCTGTCTCTTTACTCACCCCAACACACATTTACACAGTACACTGCTACAGAATATGAATGTCTGTTAACAATGGCCAGACATAGCATGCAGAACTGTGGACAAAACACATCAATCCAAACAGTGGGCAATATTCTCACCTACCCTCTGTGATGCTGTAGCTCCAACACCTTGATAATGTCCTCCTCACAGGCCAGGAATAGGGGCAAGGCCCACATGAAGGCCTTAATTATAGCACTGTGTTGCCACAATATTGGCTAATTGAAAGGCAACCCAGCTGTTCTGCATAAAATTAGCAAGTGGTAGACACAGACTGGTGCACAGGCCATCACCTGTTCATGAGCATTACCTACAAAAGGCAAGCTGCCGCCTATGGTAAACAGGTCTGACACTTTCTTCATGAAGACAGTCAGCAATTCTTTGCAACACTACAAGTGGATTTTTTCTGACAAAGGAGTACAGCACTGTACCAGGTATGTCATACAATTAACCATGTAATGGAATGCAGATAGGGGGATGCAGTCATAGGAAATAGGAATTTAAACAGTAGGTCTCAACAACACTTCCTGGACTGACATGTTGCTGTTAGTTTCCTGTCCAACACATACAGCCATCCCTGATGGCTTTGTCTGCAGTGACATAATCACAGCTCTGGCCCCTGAGTCACACCAGCAAGGGTCAATTCACACATGACTACTACTGGATTGTTTGTTGTACAATACTGACTGTGACACTGCCCTCCCAGCTAACCTGGATGTTGTAAATAATCATATGCCATTTGCGAATATTAATATGATACATATGCTTGTTTTACAAGTGTAAAATAACGGTTTACTATCAAAATTTCAAACCATACTCCGTCGACTGTACTATCGTCGAACACAGAAGTTCGAAAACGGTAATATCGATGTCAAAAAACAATCTAGGAACGGGTTTTAACATAGGTCGAGGTAGGTGTTCAGTATTATTCCGAACTACAAACATCTCCCCCCTACCTCGACCCATGTTAAAACCCGTTCCTATATTGTTTTTTTGACATCGATATTACCGTTTTCTAACTTCCGTGTTCGATGATAGTACAGTCGATGGAGTACAGTTCGAAATTTTGATAGTAAACCTAAAAGAACTATATATGTTATGTGGATATTAAACAATTGGTACAGAAGTGTGTGCTGAACTGTGTTATGTACTGAGCTCATACCTCTTATCTGTCCAGAGTTTTGCAGAATGGTCACATGTTTGCCGGTTTACCTTTACATGTGCGTAATGCACATGTGTGAAATACAAAAGTCTGAAAGGACTTTTTCAAGTTTTTGGAAGGCCGAAAACAAAATGCATCAAATGTGCAATGAGCAAATACACAGTAATGTTCGCTCATTGCAGATTTGGTATTTTCGGTGCGAGGTGCACTATAGTGGGGATCGGGAATTGGACCCTTTCCCCACTGTAGTGTGACCTTGGAGTTTGAATAATAAAGTAGGGGTGTGGGGGGTGCAGTGGGTCACAGCCCCCCTGCATTACACTTTGTCTTTCGAACTGAACGATTTGCTGATTTTCGAACTTCGGTGCAGACCGGACTGACAATTTTCGTCATTCCTGTTCGCACAAAGAGCCATTCGGTATGTTGATTTTCAACCTTTCAAAGTTTCTCTGTTTGCCTTATATTTTTAGTCATATTCTCATACAGTAGTGTTATTTCTGGCAAATCACTGCCAAATCATTAAAGACCGAAGTCATAAAGTAATGGCACACATCTGAATGTCAGACATCATATTCTTCATAAAAGTCATGCAAATGCAAAACCTGTTATTCTATCAACTGTCTAAGTTGGTAAGAGCAATATTTAAAAAGTGTTGCTATTTTTGGCCCTTTGCCCCCCCTTTACTTGTGCCTTTGTCCACATGTCTTGCTCTAAGTGGTTGTGAGGTATGACTGTGCTTCAAGAGTGTAACCACAATGTACCATAATGGAAAAGAACAGAAATGTATATAAAGTATTACCCATGCAAATGTATGTATTAATAGTAGATGCACAAAGCCTTGAATATACAGAGATGAGTTGCAAAACATCAAGAAAATAAGCTGAACTTGTGTTACAAATGTGTTATCTCAGTTTCAGTGCAGCAAACAGACATAGATGCCTACAACTAGAGGTTTTTGTATTGTCTTGAGACATAAATAATTACTAGGTTGAAAATCTAAAATGTGAAACTGTGTTATGACTTCCAGTTCTACACAAACATCAGACAGATATGTACTTCTGATGCAGGGATGTTAAAAGGTATGTTAGTTGCTATTAGCCTGGGAAGTGAAGGCAGGTGACAAAGACTGATATAATCTGAGCTAACCCAGCACTAATGTTGATTATTACTTTCAGATCTGTGTCAGAGAAAGGCCTTTGCATGTTGTATGTGTCTATGTGCCTGGCAACATCCACTCATCTACATTTGCCTTGCTAATAGTAAAGAACTAGGGAAAAGGTAAAATCATTGACATATAGATGGGAATATAGTAACGATTACTTTAAATGTTTGCTGTATTTATTTCAGACTGTCCTGCAATGTTGTCTTAAAAGATTCCCTGTGAGTCTGAATTCTGTAGTTACTGTATTGATTGAGTATTGTCTTGTTCCTTTATTAGTTATTATTAAATATCATTAAACCTTGTAATTGTGGCTGGTCTGTATAGAACTAATTAAGCTCTTAAAGTTCTTGTATATGTATTTGGTGACACTGTATACGCCATTCCAATAACTTTGGTCTTGGTCAAACTTACCATTTGGATAATAGGCACATCACACAGTAGGATTTGACTAGTAAGGGCCTTAGAGTAGCTTATACAGAGCTGGATTGTGGCAGTGAGAACTACCTTTTAGTCTGGGCAGAAGAGGCCATAGCTAGTGCACCTGTGCCAGCCTTTCCCAGGACCGTGTGTGTGTGTATGTGATTTATAAATAACATCTCAAAGTGTGCATGTCAGCTATTTGGGCAGGGACACGAAGCACTGATTGGACAGAGATGGTGATGGATGTTTTGGCTTGACTGCTCTGCTGAGATGTTAAAAGTATAGCTGTACCAGTGGGGAGTCTTATTGGGGATCTGGAGAGACAGAGGGAGAAACCAGCCTCGGACTGACTGTTATCTCTGTGTGCTCTGAAGGGTACTTGTACTGTACTGTGTGTGCACTTGCCATCCTCCCACTATGTATGTTCCTCACTAGTGCTAGTGGTGAGGATTGCGGCTTCTTGATTACTGGGCTAGCACAGGGACGTCACACTGACAGTGCATACTGGTGGATACCGCTGGCATATCACATCATGTACCGTCATTGAGCCCTTCTCAGTCTGCCAATGTCATACAGGATTATTTCACAGATTGTCCAGGTCTCCCTGACCAATCTTGATGTACTCTGGCTAGGTCAGTGCTTACTCCACACCTGCATCTGATTGCCTAACACCTATGGCTAGCATACCTGGTGAACTCCTGCAGCAGAACAGCAGGTTAAAAGTGCTAGTAGTGGGGGATGCTGGCTCTGGCTCAGCAGCAGTGCATACATTCTGAGCATACAATGTAAGGGAATGGATACTGTACCAGATATTCATGTACCATTACTGTGTCCCAAGGGTTATGGCATGTCACAGACACATTCCCCAAACTCTGTGGACAACCATCATATATTGTCCAACTGGTGTCCAGAAATACACATTTGTCTGGTGGGGGGGTGTACATCTATCAGGAATATGTACACATTCTGCAAACATCTGGGTACTGCAGATGTCAGACACCTATGAGGAGGTCACCCTACAACACATATGCACTGCTCTCTTTTATTGTGTACCTCAGATGTTCCAGGGATGTCCATATGCACCTGTATTAGCACTCACTTATTTGTGGTATGTAGACTGGATGACATGGTACTGTAACCTTGCTCAAAGGAGACACCCAGCTGTCGATGGCAGTTGTGTGGTGTGGACACATAACAACACAGTCTGACATAGCAGTCAGGCCATTTCTGGTATTACTGGTACCATACAAGGTCACTAGGCTATTGGCTTTGAGCAGCCACATGCCTAGGTCACATGTTAGCCTATGTGCATACAAGGCAGCAGCTGATGTCCCCATCCAACAGGGACACAGGTGGTAACGCAAGGGTGTATGTGCTGTTAACCATCCAGTTGACCAGATTACACCTACAAAGTTATAGATAGCTATCCTCTGCCTGATGTGGACAGGGTGCCTCTTCCACCACAGGGTGATTGTGAAGAACACACATCCGAGCTGCCGACAAGACCAGTTCAGGTCACTCAACAGGTGGAGGTTGTGTGTGTGTTAATAGAGTGAAGCATGACTTGCACTCATGCAGCAGACCTACCAGTGTGGAGTCTGTTATTACCTAACATGCCAGAGTGAGGTCACTCCTGAGGAGTATGTATGAAACTGGGTAGAGGGTTGGCCTTATAGCCTATAGATGTACAGTAGATGTTTGATGGCCTGCTATTCCCTGGTGGGGAATCTCTGTGATGTCCCCAGCTGCTGCATGTGCTGTGTGATGTGAATGACGAACAGAGAATTATGCACATAAATGATTCTCATTGGGGGGGATGTGAAACATCAGGATCAGGGGGCCAATGCATGCTGTAATGCCAATATGTTGCTGATACCTATACACAGACTAGACTGCACTGATAGATGGCCGGGGTATAATGTGGGTGTTAGCGGTGGATAGCGCTGGCAAAAGTGGATGTGTAGGGTCTGTACATAATGGTGGCCAATGTATGCTGTCCTGTAATGTGTTCCCCTGTTAATTTCTTTCAGGTGGGATGTACCAGAGATGGAACCCACCATTTTCAGAAGTGGAGACCACTGCAATTATTGAGACCCTCAGACTCCATCACCAGGTGCTGTTGGGAAGGAGATGAGAAAACCAACAGCAACACACTGCTCTGTGGGCAGAAGTGGTAGCAAATGTCAACAATGTGGACAGGAGCTACAAACTGGACCAACACCTTGCCACAGACCTCATTCACAATGCATGGCAAAGGGCTGCAGCTGTAGCCAGGGACCATGCTGGCACAGGTGGAGGGCCTATAACTCAAGCACCACTCTCATCCACTGATGAGTTCCTTGCAAACCTTGGCTCAGCCACCGATTTCCAGGAAACCATGACTGCATATGTCTTGGAGCTGGGTGGTACAGATTCCACAGCCAAGGACCGTCCAGGTAAGGACCCAATGGGGATCAATTAATAATATAGCATTCATAGTGACAGCTTTGCATACCTGTATGCATATGTCAGGTCAATCTGCATTTGTAGGTAGGGATTTGTAAGGCACACATGCACACATATCGTGAATGTCAGCAATCTGGGTAGTATCACAGCTTGCAGTGTACATGTTCATAAATGCACAGATTATCCTGTACCACTGCCACATGTGTGTGTGCTGACAGTAACTCTCCCCCAGAACTCCATAGGTCCCTCTGGTGTTGCTGGGGAACATCAACCTGAAGCCGGTGAGTGTGGAATTGTCATGTATACTCTGGGCATGTTAAGGGCAGCCAGTTTTCCATGCACACAACTGTTAAACTTAGCCATATTACAATATTTGCATGTTCACTTGTGGTGGGGTTTACTGCACTGCATCTCATTGTTCATCATAGGAGCCTATTGGCAGGAGCTGTGACATATTGGCATGTACTTTTGTGTAGGTGTAGCCACTGTGCTATACAGGGTTACATTAGTAGGGTATACACAGGTGCACTGTGTGTTAGGTGAAGGTTCTTCACATACTCCCACTTCTCTCGTATCTCACAGGTGTATAGTAGTAGCAACATTAACTGGACATAGCTTCACTGCAAGTTGTTGAGGGCCTATCCAGGGTGTGTCTGTTGTGGTCTGATTGTGTGTCGTGCATGGCATCAGTCAGAAGGTGTGGTCTGTATAATTCATTTTTGGCACCCACGTGTGTGTGTGCACGCACGTGTGTGTGTGTGTGTGTGTGTGTGTGTGTGTGTGTGTGTGTGTGTGTGTGTGTGTGTGTGTGTGTGATCACCAAAAATTATAGTACAAGAAGTAATTTACTTATGTTGTTTTCATCTCACAGGTGAACATGGGGATGGCGTCCCTCCCGCTCACAACCTGATGTCAGTGTCTCATCAGACTCTGATGACGATAGTAGCCATAGTGAGGCATAGATGGGGTTGTTGGGGGCTGAGTCTGTGTCATTGGTTGACATTCCACTTCCACCCCCAATGTCCCCGCACACGGTCAGTATGCCCACAAATACCAGGTTCCCAGCAGCCACAGATATCGGACAGTCGAAGGGTGGTGGCATTAAACAGGGTAGTGTAGCAACTATGGCATCTGTGACTGTAGACACTAGCCATAGCCAGAGAACTGAAGACCCACACAGGCAGATTGACAGGGGTGCTTGAAGGAGGACTGCTGTCCATCTAGACCATGTCAGAGGTGTCACAGCACGTGTTCTCAGGGTCATGGATGCAACACTTCCTGACAGGCGTGAAACCCTCCATGGCATTGGTGATGTCATACGTCATTTCCCTGATGTAGTGGATAGACGGTGGGGTGAGACATTACCAGTCCTTAACCATGGAATGTCTGTGCTTGAACATGTGGTGGGAGTAGGGGATCGCACATGTGGATGTAGGTCAGCAACAACATCAGCTGAAAGCCCATATGGCCATGCACATTCACACTCCTGTAGTGGCAGTACCACCAGCACTACCGAAGGGAGGGTGCTGTACACACCACAACATAGCAGGCCATGGGCAAGTGGTCCTGGCCAGTCCCATGATGGACACGGACCCAGCAGACAGTGGTCACCATCAAGAAATAGTACCACATCTGGCCTTGGGCAACGTGGTGCTACTAACACTTCTGGCAGGACCAGTTCCCATGACCGTGGCCAGAGACAGTGAACTGTACATCCTGCCATGTATGTTCTGCAGCTGTCCAACATGCCCTCATGTAGGGCTGGCACATGGCTTGACTGTGTGCATACACATGCTCACACATCACCATCACATGCAAGTAACCACCAGACACACACAGCTCTCTCCATGGCCCAGATGAGCATCATTCCTCCAGACACACACACAATGTCAACTGTATAGCCCAGCCTAGGCCTTTGGCAAACCCACACCACACCCTGTGCATGAGATGATACCTGTGCCACATCCCTGTTATTCATAGTATTAATACAGGGACATGCTAATATGTGTCTGATGCACAGGGTTAATATAGTACAGGTAATGCCAGTGTGTAGTGTACTACTGCCATGCTGTGAAAAGTGCTGTCTGCTGCCAATTGTCATAGGTACACATCAAAATGTATGCACCTTTCTGCCATAATGCTTTATTGCTATTAGTACTGCTGACTGACTGTTGTCTCACAGACCTTATTATGTTTCTGCTCCAGGTGTCTGTGTGTGTGCGTACTGGGGAGCTGCTGCCATTATTGAAGTCGAGTATGGTGGAGTGGAAACACAGAAACCTTTCCATCGCCAAGGTAGAGCTGTATATGTGCATGTTTACTTAGGTGCATATGCATGCAACAGTGGGTGAGGAACAATGGTGGCAGACAGCATAACCTTGCATGCATACCCTTGGCACAGACAGCTAGACTTCATACATGTCACTTGGGTGTTCCATAGGATCACAGGTTCATTGATACAGAGGAGGTTACTAGATTACTGGCCCTGGGTCCTGTACAAGCCTAGCCATTACTTTATCCCCAACAGAATCATCGATCAGCACCTGTTGCCCCTGGCATTGCTGGAAGCAGGATGAACCCCAGGGGCAGATGTTGTTTTTTACATCCACGCAACCTTGATGCAGTTGATGAGGGTATTCATGGTAGTGTATTTGACATGTTTTGGTAGTGTAGTCCTGACACAGGGCAGCCTCTGGGAGCCAAACCTGATCTCCAGCATGTGTTTTTGTTATTTCATATGCAATGTAGACCTCTCGTGCTAGTAATATGCACAGAGTTATACTCTCATATATCGGGTGGCGGTTGATGGACTGAACACAATATTGCCATCTAGGCATACTACAGATGCCTGTGGACAACTTGACCAATAACCAGTGGGACAATACTGATTACAGGCTGTCTGCATGGAGCAGGTGTTGAGGGAAATGGCTGACCTTTGTTGGTGTTAACATAGCCATTACAGTTTGCAGATGTCTGCATAAGTGCATAGCAGACCGACCATGCTGCTAATGTATTGTTGCACTAATTGAGGACTATTCAGAGGTACTGACCACCATTTGTCTGGATGTGGTTTCTTTACGTATGCTGTTACAACATGTGTGGGTATCTGGGATAAGCTGCCTTAAGATATCTGTATGTACTTTACCATACAATCCACCCTGGGTAAATGCAGGCCTACTGCCTCCTGCCATAACGGATGTTCTGTTTGTCAGTGTGATTGTGATGGTGTCAGGTATGCCTTGTTTTGTAACAGATACATCCCATTGTGTCAACTGGGGTCTGTACCACCTAGGGATTGTGTACTCAGTGTAGATAGAGGCTGCTGACCTATACATCTTCATTACGTACTGTTGATTGTCTAGTATGCTGTGGCCCAGTCTGTCATTACTAATGTACTACTTGAAGGCCTCGGCCTGGACAGCAACATATGTCAACCTTTCCAGACTACTGTCTTAGTATAACTGTTTCACAGTTGCATTACACTGTTCATATGGATGTCAGTGTCTAAACAGCTACATGGCATAGCATATACAACTGTCATAGTACACAAATAAAGCTTTCAGATTCATTTATGCACACCTGTATGTGGTATTATACCCTTTGATATTTCTGTGGGTATATGTTGCAGGCTATGAATGTCATTCATATGGGTGGCTCATACAGTTTCCATTTGGTAAGGTGGTGACTGTAGGAATACTGGCTGCTCTATATTGTGCGCACGTACTACATATGTATATTACTGTACAAATGTGTGTGTGTGTGTGTGTGTGTGTGTGTGTGTGTGTGTGAGTATGTGTATATATGTGTGTGTATATATATATATATATATATATATATATATATATATATATCTATATATATCTGCTGACATATATATATATATATATATATATATATATATATATATATATATAATCTGCCTTATATATTTAGACACGTAGAAGTGGGCATATGTATCTATAGATGTAGGCATTTGCATGTTTATATGTTCACAAATATTTATATATATATATATATATATATATATATATATATATATATATATATATATATATTTATACATATATATATTTATACATATGTTGTAACCATTTAGACATTAATATATTTACTCACACACATACATCTACATGTTGGAATACATTCTCTGTACTGTTGAATGACTGGGCTGGATAATATGTTTGTGAATACATCAAGGTTGTGTATATCTGAAGTGGCTTAGTGGTAAATCGCTTTGGCTGTGGTGTGCAGGGTCCTGTGTTTGATCCTAGCAGAGGCTGCTTATTGTGTTGATAGGCAGAACAAGGGCCGTTGCATACAGTGTAATTAAAGTACTTTTGAGCAATTGTAAGTGGCTTTGCATGGGATTGCGCGACGGTAAGCACTGCTAACTTACGGTTACTGTTTCTTATACTCATTTAGCTCCTGAATTGCTTAACCTATGTAGGCATTGTTTACACTCATGCAAACAGACTTAATTCCGCCTACTGCTGCTTAAAAGTGCTTACTCCCACTTACCCCCACGCTAATTCCTTTAAAAGAAAAGAAAAAGGGGTTGATAGGTAAGTGGTGATGAAAGGGGCACAAAGAGGGAAAAACAGTAGTGAAAATAGCTAGGGATGTGCAGGAAGGGTGTAGGGAAGGTCCATTGCTGCCCATTATTTCTACAGCAACAGCTGTGCATATACACTGTATTTTGAGGTGGATTTGGATACTCAAACCCCTGGGAGAGGGGTGAGGACAACAATAATTCATTGTGATGCCAATTAGACTGGATTACATGTGTCCAGTGGACATGTGTGCGAAATGGACAGCTATGTATGGGGCATGATTTTTTGTGGGAACAGATTGTCCTTTTTTTTTCAGGTGGGAGTGGGATGTTGAGGAGGGGTAGTAGGTATATTTGGGGAGGTTGGTTGGGTAGATTAACAGACAAGACACACAAGATGCATACAGGGCTGGTATATGACACATGTGAAGGTTAAACACCTTGGACAGGGAGCGGTGTTTGGAAGTCGCAAGCCCATGAGCCCCCAACTGGAAACAGTGGGACTGAGGTCCACACCCATGTGCAGTCACCATTGCACCTTCACGGCCCCAAAGGTGGCTGTGTTGGGGGCTGTGTAGGAGGGGGCAGGCTCACCCTCTAATAGCTCCACTCAGCCCTCAAGCTGGCATAGCTGGTCTCAATATTCCAGATTGATCTCCCTATGCACCATGGCCTGGACCTGTTGACAGGTGACTAGTTCCCCTCCATGCTTGCTCTGAGGGGGAGTGGGCGAGCCCCATCCCCTGCATCAGTTCCAACTGAAGGTGGCGCAGGGCCCACGGAGGAGGAGATCCCAGGCTGGGCCCCAGATGTGCTGGTGCCCAGTGCCATGGCCAGCTGAGGTGGGACAGGTGGGTCCGCTGGGACCAGCCTTCCCATACGAGCTGTGTTGCCACAGGTTTATGACAGATATGGGTTAGTAACAGTCAACAGCATTCAGGATTAGTTATAACAGCTTGCATAGGTATTCCCATTAACTCCATTAACCCAAAACACCAAATGTAACACAGTTGCAGAGCAAGCAGAACACATGCATATATGGAACAACAGTGGCCATTACAGGAGCATGCAGGTTTCATTGATGGCAACAGGCCACCAATATGGGTGTATTTTAACATGGTACATGCATAGAAACAAATGTGAATATTTATAAACCATTAGGACATATGTCCCAACAAAATTTGGAGTGTAGACATACCAGAGTGTCATTGGATTATTTTGCACATATGGTAGGGGTGAGAGAGAGAGTTCAATTAACAACTTATATATCCTTGTTGTTTTCACAACATTCTTAGTCACTGCAGTGATCTTTCCCTTACATGTATTATTACACTACCCAATGGCCTTATATTGTACACTGATATGTTTATAGATTACTATAAACGTGACCTGTGTCTTACATACAGGTGTGAAAGGCTGCAGCTGTTAATGCAACATATGTTGAGAATTGCTGTCATACACTTTGAGTGAGGTGCTAAAATGACAGGTTTGTTTTCATATACATTCTCTGACTATGTACACGTTTGACTATCAGTTATATGTCCTTGACAGCTCCTTACATTTCTTGGATCATCACACTGAATTTTCAGGGAAACAGGTTACCAGGATGGTGATATGGGCCATTTATCTGGACATGCTGGACAGATTGGAACAGTTGTGGGGTATGAATACGCATACAGCTTTCAATTTGAACATTCTTGCAAATTCTGTACAGTTGGGTGTAATTATGCATGCAACTTTCTATCTGGACATTGTAACAAAATCTGTACAAATGTGGGGTATGATTATGCATACAACTTAGTAGCACTCTTAGGATTCAAATCCCTGCTGTGTGTGACAAAAAATTAGAGCTAACATCACAGTACACTGTGCTATCAGGGAACTGATGCAAAGCTTTCGACTGTTTTCTAAGTCTCCCTAACTTGTACATTATGACTGACCTCTTGGTACTTCCAACATTGTTATGCAGGACTTCATATACATTTTATCTGCATACCACGGTGTAGGTGACACTGCTTAAGATACAGCAGTACTATTTATAGTATGGAACAGATCACCAACATATGAGTGAAGAACAAACAGAAGCACTCCAGGGGCTATACCTTTATTCACAGACTATTACACATTTATTTCTACTGGTACACGACTTTCTAAGGCTCTAATATTTATTTATGACAGTACATGCAGACTGATTACTAACCTGCCTTGCAATGCAGCCTTTGCAGCCTAGCATCATGGGCTTTCTGGTTCTCAGCCCGCTCATCTGCAGCTGTCAGAGAAATGCAGTGATATTCAGCCATACCTATCCATAGTATACACAAGATAGGCAATTATTTACTACTTAGTAGCATGAGTACTTACTCAGTACTGAGGCATTGGGCATCTACCGAGACTCCAGGATCCACTGTTCCAGTACATCCCCCCTCCATTGCTTCAGGTCAGCATGGTGGTGCCTGACCTACTCACCAGTCCAAGGGATATCTGTGGCACTGGTAAGGTCACGGGCGAGACTGTCCCAGGCCTCTGTTTTATACTGCGAGCCCTGGTACTGGCCCTGCAATAGTACTCTGCTCATGGTGTTTTACCAGGAGCCATACCACAATTTTTGACTCCTAGATGCCCCAGTACTGTGCTCTAAATCGAGTGCCTTCACCCACATCAGCCATTCTGTCTGTAGTAGGAAGCTACAACCAGTTATGTGAAGTATTCCCCCCTGTGGGGTTTAAATACAGTCAGTTTCCCACACTTTCCTGTGATTGGCCAGGTTTGAAAAGGCTAAGCTATGGGCACATCTGCTTATATAAAGTTGGCACTGCTTAAAGAGGTATACCACTAGGCAGATTGAATTGGTTCCCCTACACATTGTTTACACTTACTAACTTGAGCTGTGCTGCGGTTAGCATTGCTTAATAGTTAATTAGCACTATATTTGCCATTTGGCAATGATTTATTCTTCATTATAGGTTATATATGTGTCTGGTATCCGTGATTCATGTGTACATATACTGTATGGGGACCTGGGAACTTCTACACTTTATTACAATAACACCTCAAATCTATGCTTACTGCAGTACTCCAGTTCACATATTTATGTTATGTAGCAGGTTATACCACTTCACACTGTACATAGATTCAGTTCACATATTTAGCTTGATTTTCCTATGTTGAGGATTAGCTTGCTGATACCTCATTTACATCTATTGCTATGATGGCTTACTGGTTATCTACTGTGACTATAGTGTACAGCGTCCTGGGTTTGAACCTTGCAGATGCAGTTAATCTTGTTGCTGGGCAGAACATGGGCCATTGGATACAGAGTGAATAAGGCATTTTAAGGCAGTTGTAAGTGGGTTTGCACGATGGTAAGCACTGTTAATGTCTGGTTACAGTTTCTTACACTCAGTTAGCATCTACTTTGCTTAATCTGTGTAGGCAATGCTTAGCCCTGCACAAATGCACTTAAACACACTTACTACTGCTTATTTGTGCTTAAACCGGCTTACTAGTGCCTTATTCATTATGACACTGACACTTTACAAGTGCATTTAATGCAGTATTCCAGTTCACATTTAAATGTTATTATGTAGGTTATACGGCAAACAGATTTAAAAATATGTTCATGTACAAATTTCACATGGAAAATGACATGTGCTACAGTGGGACTCGAACCGGGAATGCCTGTTTGTTAGGTGGATGCTCAAACCACTACACTATTACTGTGTTGCACCTTTTGCATATATATTCCTTGTTATCCTCTTCAACCTTTTCAGCTGCTTTAACCGTAGCTAAGCGATGGGCAAACCCGCGCACCTACGGTTAGCTGTACTCGGGGGTTTTAATAAAAATAAATAAAAGGGCTTCTTCATTTTATTTACATGTACTGTTGCTGTTGAACAGATGGGGACTGTTGGTGGGGACATGTGGGCACCTATGGGCAGTCTCACTCTTTTACTTACACTTTCTTCTGTGTACATTGCAGGGGCATGTTCATTCTGAGAGCTCTGCTCTCAGACACTCTCCCTGCACTCATCCACGCTCCGTGTAGGATTTTGAGCTCAGGCAGCACGCCTGCATTAATATGCATGGCGCGCTGTCATCCTCCTCTTAAATTGCCGCTTTTATGCAGGACTAGATTAGTCCTGCATGGAACATTAATAAATCCGGGGGTTTAATATTCAAACATATGTCTGTTTATCATTATAATATTTCTTAATACGTATCACTTGTCTACAACGTATTGGTGTAAATCAGGAAATAAGAACAACTGCACTTGGCTTAATTAATCTATATCTTTTTTTACTTCCTTAAGATGATTACTTATGGATATAACAAAGAAGAGGAATGTAATGAAAGAAAGAAAGAAACATGACTATTGATTGGCTTGATGTACTTAGACAAGATGGGCTGAAATAAGGGAGTTGTTTTGTATGCTCAGATGCAAGGAAATGGCATTTGTGACACTTTTATGACATAGATCTTTATTTTGTCTGAGCCTTATCTCTGCCTGATTGTATTACATCACTGAAATGAGAGAACAGATATTTGAAAGAGGTGGCTATTTGGCAAATATTGTTTGAACACTGGTGAGTTTTGTTTTTATTTTATTTTTCTTTCTTTTTCATTTCTTTTTTTTCAGACTTTTGTTATCCTCTCTGAATCCTTGCGATTTACTTCGTAGATACTGGGTTGGGGGGTATTCTTTTTTTATTAAATTATGGAGTGTATATAAAAACGTAAGCTATTTATTGTGAGATTGTTTAGATTTTGAACTTGGAAAAAGGTGCCTTCCTTTTATGGTGATTTATTTGCCTTTTGAATTTGCTGTACTCTGCGAGTGTTCTTTACCTGACTCAAGAGAGTATTTCTTGCTTTACTTTTATCTAGTTGATATTGTGGATTTGTATAATAAAGTCTGAATGTTATATTAAGTGTTGGCAGTCCATAGCTTAACTTTGATCATTCTTTAAATGCTAATGTGCTCTGAAGCAGATTATGCACACCTCTTTTTTGACTTTAACAAATGCATCTAGCTGTTTGTGTGCAAATATATATTACAGATTAGAGTGTGTAGTGTGATTTGAGCTTTGTATGGGAACTGAACTTTATTCACAAGGTGCAAAATGACCGGAGATTTGGGTGGAACACTTTTCCCTTAATATTTCTACCAATGTTGGGGTGTTTCATGGCCTATTACTCCAGATTGCTTGCCTCTTGGCAAAAAGATTTACCTTTGTGAAGTGTATGCTGACTGGTGTTGGTACTAGGATTTCATATGAATTTTGTGGAATGACAAACTGGATTTACTGGGAGGGAGGACTCAAGTAAATTGGATCTATCATTGTGATGCAGTTGTGGAACGGATATGGTTCTCTCAGAGGGTGGATTGTCATTTGGAGAGCTTTTATTTACTTTATATTTAAGTCATACATTCTGGGGATAGATTGGTCTCTTGATTGTGTTCTTTTACTGGTTGTCATCTCATTACAAATTGTCTCTTGATAGTAGCTTCTTCTATATGTCGTGTGCAGACATATAATGCAGCCTGTTATGTTGTATGAATTTATACTGTCAGATACATTTGTAAATTTGGATTCCCCATCTTTCACTGGAATCGTATAGTCTTTTCAAATCAGAACCCGCATTTTATGTGAGGGTTTAGGGTGCTTTTGGGAATGCATAAATGTCCTTGTGCAAAAGGATATTCACTTTAAAAATAATGAAATGTGGACCAGTATGATCTAAATGTGAACTAATTAGCAAACTAATTAGTATATCAGGCAACAATATCTTCTTTTTTTTTTTTTTTTTTTTTACTACTCAGTTTCTGGAATGAAGTAGGCTTACATGATTTCAATAATTGGCTGTTTTTACTAGAACAGGTTAAGTGTACAACTGCGTCTAAGTGTTTTCTTTCAGCCCAATCCTCACTTCATTTTGCATCAATTTTTTTCTGTTAAAATTCTCCTTCAGAGCCTATAAATATTTTTTAGTATACAGACATGACACATAAAGAATAAGATCCAACAGCTTGGATATTTTTTAAGGGCTAGTATTATTGTATATGAACACTGTACAAGTCCATCCAGTGTTATAGATGCAACTGAAACTAATCGAGAACTTACAATAGAAGCCAATAAGCCTAAAATGTTACATGAAATAATAGGTTTACCCACTGAGTCTATTTGGCTTTCATTATTTAGAAAGCCAGTGGTGTACCTCATCAGTTTCTAAAGTCTTCTCTATTTAAGATGCAGAAGTTCCTTTATGATTTTTTTGTCTGCTGTTTGGATTCACTGTTGTGTCTAGTATTATTTCAAATGTGTTACTTTAATTGTGTATTACTGAAGGCATATTAATATTCCTGTAATACTTTATTTTTTTTTACTGATGTCTAGTTGCTGACACCCCACATCTGTTTTTTTTTTTTAATTTCTTAAGGGCGACATTGGCTTATAGACAATAAATCTTCTCTTGAAAAACAAAATGTTCACTTATATTCCTGTTTTGATGGTTGTCATTTGAAGGCAGCAAATAGTTATATTTCCTTTCCTTTAAAAGTCTTACTAGCAGATCATTTCATAGAGATTCAGTAATGTAACATCATGATATCTAAATGGATCAACATTTTAAATTAAATTGGGTACATAAACCATGTTCCATGAAGACATTATAGCTCATTTGCACAGTAATTTATGGTGTTAAAGTTTTCAATCTCATTTATCTATTTCAGCTTTATTTATCCTTCATCTCAATCCAGACAAAGGAGATAAATAGGCAGATGTATGTTATTATTAAAACTGAAATTATTAAAAGTATGAAATGGAGCTTATATTCTATATACTGAAGGATATACTAGGGTTCTGTTTCTTTGTGATCCTTTTGAAAGAACACAATTACAACCCCAAAATTTAGACATATGCTATTGCTGTTGGATCCTTAAGTATTGCATATAAAATATAAAAAACAAATTTTTATTTAGGAAGGAATTTTTACATTGTTAATAGTCATAAGTCTGTTCACTTACCAACACTAAATGCTTACTATTGCATCATTTTGTAAAGAAATTCATTAAATAAATGCTCTAGTTTAGCATACATATAAACAGTATATCCTTCTACAGAGATATGACTTCTCTTGAAGCTTTCAGTTTTGATTCTGTTGTGAAGTTGATTAGAAAACACTAAAATTGTGATGATGAAATAAAGAGTTATTTGAATGATTGTTTCTAGACAGGAGTAAGACACTAATCTAGATGTATTTTTCAACTATGAACATTTAATTATACAGTTGCACCTATATGTTCAAGTCCTGGGAGGACACCAATAGAATCCTAGATAGATAGGACGCCACACATATCTATTGACCTCAAGAGATCTAAATGTGGTGAAAGTTTTGAAGCATGAGGAGAATAAATCTAAGATGACATTTCTGTTTAATTTAGCAGAAGCATATTGACGTCAAGCAGGAATGGAAATCAAACCAGAAGTGGATAAAAACCAGGCAGCAACTGAATGTGCTAAAAAAGAAAAGAAAGAATATAAGGTAAAGGATCAGATGAGAAGGCAAAAATTGTGTAAAAAACATAAATATAGTTGCAAGTATAAAAAACTTCTGGAAGAGCCTCATGTTGATCAAGAACGAATGCAGGAATGGTTAAGGAGAGGTGAATTTACATCAAGAAATGAAAGGTTAATATTGGCAGCCCAAGATAGTGGGCTGCGTACACGCTGGTTTACTAAGTCCATTGAACATGTGGGAGAAACAGACATATGTAAGTTTTGTGGAACCGAGTTGGAAACAGTTACACACCTTATTGCTGGTTGTGATGCTCTAATGGCAGAGGGACTGTATACTGAAAGGCATAATAATGTGGCAAGATTGTTACACTGGAGATCTTGCAAACATTATGGTATTGAAGTGGCTGAAAAACATTGGAAACATGAGCCACAGAGAATCATAGAAAATTATGAAGTTTACATCATATGGGATCACCCAATACCAACAGTCTAAAAGATAGATGCTAGAAAACTGGACATAGTGATTCAAGAAAAGAAGACACAAGTAGCATTGATCATGGAAATTGCCACACCTAGTGACTATAGTGTCTTGCATACAGAGAGACACAAAGTCATAAAATACCTTGGTCTGCAGGCAGAAATGAGAGCCATGTGGAAGAAAGATACCCAGACAGTTCCAATAGTAGTAGGAGCAACTGGTCTTATAAAAAAAAGAATTTACAATCATATTTATATATGTTACCAATTCATGTAACACTGTATGAATTGCAGAAGGAGTCATTGCTGGGCACATTGTGGGTATTGCGAAGAGCACTTTTGGCTAACATCAAAGAGTGAAAAAAACTAATTTCATGAACTTTAATTGTACTCTGACTTGGGAATGGGGTCCATTCCTGTCATGATATTAGAAACAAAAAAAGACTTGAAGAAATCAAAAAAGAGAGGCAGAGAAGTTTGTGGTATTACACAATATGATCTTATATACTATAATAATTACTCAGACATTCCAAAATTAAGCAGAGCTAGTAGCTTTACACTCATTATCTCAAGTAATGTTATTCAACCCTATCTCTTATTAGATAAACTGGATTCTATTGGTGATTTGCCCTTACGGTTAAGACATATAGTTATCTTTATGACACTCACACTGGCAGGAATCTTTCTTCTCCTAAGCTAAATGAGCTGGCAATGCTATTCTTTCCCTCTGATTTTATTCATACCTTTTAATACTAGAATAAATAGATGGTATTAAGTGTTTTAACCAATAACTAGGGTTAAATCTTCTAAGTCACAAAGACTTAATAATAAACAATTATTTGATAGTGATAAGATTAAAAGACCTATATTTAAAGTATTTTTACTAGATCTTGGTTATACTGATGACATTGCATTACAATCATGAAAGTTTGGATTCAGTGAGAGGAACATATCAAAACAGATATGTTTTCTTATGATTACATTGAAGGACCTTTATGCAAGAGAAGTTATTGAAATCCAAAAGAAAATATATGGAAAATGGTGGCATAAAATAAGACAATGTGACCCTATTATTCATTCAGATAACATATCAGTTTTTCTCTATGAGAGATGTTTGATACCTTAAGACTTTTTAGCAATGTTTAGTAAACATAGACATACATACCTTAGTTGTTATAAGTATTATGCAAACTCCTTATTTATTCTATTAGACATCAGTTTTGATGCTATATTTTGTTCTGAGTGGTGACCAATATAAAAGTTATTAACTCTTCCAATTACTATGGATATGGCATTTGTATAAATCATTCTTATGTGTGATAACATTTATTCATATTTCACTAAGTTGAAGACTTAGCTGAAGGCTACTGTAACTTTTCTTTTTTATGAATAGATAAATTATATTTATGACATCTTTATAATGTATTTAGTTAGCAAGCAGTTATATAAAACTGATATAAAATTTAAATAAGTATGTTTTACAGATTCAATATGACACATGACTATAGTGAAGAAGATAAAACATTATTAATTCAAGAATATACGTAGAATAATTGGCTGGAAGGAAGCACTCAAGTTCACAGTTTCTTCAAGGTTTAATGGCTATCATTTGGTGCCATTAAACCTTGAAGAAACTGTGAACCTGAGTGCTTCCTTCCAGCCTGTTTTTCTTCTTTTATTGGTGGCTACAGTGGTTGGAATCCTCGTTTTTAGTACTTTGGTTAATATACGTAGAATGTTATTCTTCTTCTTTTCGGCTTTTCCCTGTTAGGGGTTGCCACAGTGGATCACCTGTCCACTCATGATTGGCAGTGGAGTTTTTTTTACGGGGTTGAGTTGCCAGCCCAGTGCCCAACCTTCCACGGAAGGCACACACACATTCATACCAAGGGCCAATTTAGAGTATCCAGTCTACCTACAACATGTCTGTGGGATGAAACCAGAGCATTCAGAGGAAATCCACATGACCACAGTGAGGACATGCAGACTCCACACAGAAGGTACCCAAGCCGAGTATTGACCTGAAGAACCTCTTGCTGTGAGGCACCGATGCTAACCGCTGTACCACTGTGGCCGCCCTATTCATAGAATCTTATTATTATTTTATATTTCCTCTCTTCTCTGCCTTTTGCCTTTTTTATCCTTCAGAATTAATCATACATACAATTGAAATTTTACTTAAAATCCCATAATACTTGCCTAATAATGTGGAGCCTATCAACAGGTTTTATTGAATACTCTTTGGGTGTATATGTGCTGGGAGAGAGTTAGTCCTTAGAAACAGTTTTCACAGAAGTGGATTAGGAATAATAATTATTCCATGGTAGGGGTTTGAGGAAAATAATATATTATTTTATTAATGGAGTTTTTTTCTTTTACCTGAGACCTTATTCTACATGAATATATTTATAACAAGACTACATTTAAATTTAATAAATCATTTTTAAATATGGAAATAACATTATTGTCATTAAATATTAATGGTTTAAACAATCCCAAAAATAGAGCTAATTTACAAAAATATCGAGAACTTAATAAAACTCTTGTTTTATTTCTTCAGGAAATTAATTTTTCACAAGAAAGAGACACTAGGTTTTGGAACTTTAACAAGTATATAACTTTATCTCATTCTTCTTTTAAATTAAAAAAAAGAGGAGTAGCAATTTTATGGAGGAATGAGATTCAAATGCCCCAAATTTTATTTAAGCATGAAGATAAACAGAGTTTATTTACATTGATTACTATTAAATATTCTGATAGGATTTGGACTTTGGTAAATTTAGACAGGTTTCCAGGAATGGGAGTTAGAATAGCCCCCCCAAAAATCAAATTTTATAATAAACAACTATAAAGATAATTTAATCCTAAGCAGCAATTTTAATTGAATATTAGATGATACTGAAACTAACTCAAGCAGATAATTTAAATTATTACCTGTCACAAAATCTTTCAAAGAATGGAAAGGTACTTTCAACATAAAAGACACATTTAACTTCAAAGATAAAAATTATCTAAATTTCACTCATTATTATTTTAATTATGGTACTGAAATGAGAATTGATAAATTATTAATTTCTCAAAATATTATGCCTAAAATAACTAACTTTAATATGACACCCTGTCCTTTCGCTTATCACAATTTATTAATTTTAAAAATAGAAATACATTTAAAAAAAACTTACTTTTATTAATTGGATTCCATCATATATCACCAAAATGAATGGATATAAAATGTGTTTATTTGAAGAGATATTTCTTTTTATTTAATGAAACTTCTAGCTTTAATGAAATAATGATCCGGGACTCATTCAAAGCATGCATTTATGGGAAAACAATTTCATGGTATAAGTATAAACTAAAAGAGTGGAAGAAAGAACTGTTAGGTCTGGATCATGAAGGCTTGCACGATGTCTTAGAGTAGAGTAGAGTAAGACTCCATGCAGCCATCATGTCCGACGAGGATCCAGGAACAGCTTGCAGGGGCGAGCAAGAGAGTTCCTAAAAAGGCTCTTACACAGACAGGGCTGGGATATGCAAATTACCTCAATTGCAGGTGAAAAGCATGCAAATGAGGTAGATTTGCAATTCAGGAAACTCAAACCTGTCCGAGTAAGAGCAGTGTTATTTGTAGAAATGTACTCAGTTGACAACTGAGTACCATTCTGCAAATAGCAAAACGGAGCCGTGACAGCTCCAAATAAAGGTTGCATCCAGTGCAGGAAGCATGCCAATGGCCAAATATACAGCCATTGGAAATTTTTCCTGATGCAATATGAAAATAAAAATATTTTTTTTCTCCGATTTCTAATGTTTAAGCATAGCGCAGTGCCGCACAAATGGGCTGCGCTCTAAAACCCAGAAAACTAAAAATTAAAACCCAAAAATGTGGATCTTATTTAAATTGTTAATGTACAATGCAAGGGAATGGCAGGCTGAAGACAACATGGCCACCGAGTAGAGGTTGCTAAGGGGGGAAGCTCAGTCTAAGAGATGTAACCAAGCATTAGTAGGCAATCCTATGTAAATGAGGGTTAGGATACTGAATCACAAGTTTATATAGCAAATGAGCACAGTCAGTGGAGTGTAGGAGTAGGATAAGGGGAGTAACAGAGTAGAAGATAAGTGACATCACGAGGGGGTATGTATGAAAGAAGTGAAGCTCATTGGAGCAGAGTGGCATGTGTCTGCTGTCATTTACACATCATGGAAAGAGGTGTGTCAACAGGTAGGCCAGGGAAAGGCAAGAAATGGAAGGTGTATGCTGTGGATAATACCAAAGTTTCTTGCTGAGCGTGCATTCACGAGTGTGCACGCCTGTAAACCCGAGTAAGACAGAGTGCGTGCGTGTAAGCGTGAGTGCGCACCTTTAAGCCGGAGTAAGCATGTATAAGGCTGTTTAAAGAGTTGTAAGCACGTTTGTGCTGGTGTGCATGCGTTTTAACCCGAATAAGCAAGTTTTAGTCCATGTAAGCATGTGTGTGTGTGCTCTAGCTGCTGTGCGCATGTTTGCACTTGTGTGTGCGGCGCTCCTCCCTGAGGAAACAGAAAGGAAAAGGGAAGCACAACAAATAGTAGGAAGCTACCAGGGAGTACTAGCAGAGCTTGCAGGTGAAAACAATCAGAATCAGGCGATTACACAGGCAGTACACTAGCCCAGCCCAGCCTAGCACTTAAAACTCTGCAAACAACAGTCCATTATGTTTCTCACAACAAACACTGCAGTAAGCTAATAGAAGTGAAAACTGAAAAAGCTTTACTGAGACAAAGAAATGTTAGGGGCTGCCATTGCTGTTATAATGCAACATATGCAACATGCTGAGGGTGGTGACAATGGAAATGCTGCTGGACAACCCACAGTGAGGAGACAGAGAAGAGTGTACAGGCCCAGGGTAACCTACCAGGGGCTGCATGAGCTGGAGATAGTGGAGCGCTATAGAGTGGACAGAGACCTCCTGCAGAAAATTGTTGAGCTGTGCAGGTCACGCCTCACACACAGAACAAACAGAGGGGAACCCATCCCAGTGGAAACCAAGGTATGTGTTGGCCTAAGGAGATTAGCAACAGGTACCTTCCAGAGACCAACTGGTGATATGATGGGGATATCACAGGCATCAGCATCCAGGGTACTGCACCAGTTCCTGGATGCCATGTCAGCACATGTCGGTAATCATGTATATTTCCCCAATTCCCATGAGGTATTGGCCAGCAATATGCGTCTCTTCCAGCAAATAGCGGAATACCCCAAAGTAGTGGGTGCAATACACTGCACGCACATATGCATCAAAGCACCAGCCGGCGAGCGGGGTAGGGTCTACTTCAACTGCAAGGGCTTCCCCTCCATCAACTGCCAGGTCATGTGTGATGCCCAGGGCATAATAGTGAATTTGTGTGCAGGCTGCCCTGGGAGCTACCATGATTCCCATATCTGGCATCTGACGCAGCTGTACCACACATTTGCCAATGGGGACATCCCACATGGTCACCTAGTGGGGGATGCTGGCTATGCACTGGAGCCATGGCTGATGACACCCATCAGAAACGCATGAACACCTGAACAGGAACGCCATAATGAGGCACATGCACAGTCATGTAATGTAATAGAGCATGTGTTTGGGCTGCTCAAGTCACGTTTCCAGTGCCTGGACACATCTGGTGGAGCCTTGCAGTACTCACCAACTACATGTACCCAAATTGTCATGGTATGTGCTATGCTACATAATATGATCCTGCGAAAACAGCTGCAGCAGGACCAGCATAGGCCTGGGCCAAACAGCCCCCCACCATTGCCAAGGCCATCACAGGCAGAGTGTGACTCAGAGGAGGAACAACCTGAGCCTGCCCCAGTAGGCAGAAGGAGGCATGCCCAGTATGCTTTGGCCTTGGCAAAGAGGCAATGCATAGCACATACACTGGCTCAGTAGGAACACTGGAAATTATACCTCTCTCTGACTCGCACATATAGTAAAAGGGATACCTAAGTTGACACTACCTGCTTTCAAACATGTACAGGGATTGTAGTATGTGCATCCGACATAGGCAGCCCTGCAGCACCACCTAAGGCATGATTGCCATGTGTTAAGCAATATAAAGCAGTGCTAAACAGCATTTACCACCATGTAGTGTAGGCAAACAAAATCGCACACACCAACTAACACAACTGTGGTCAATGTTGAGTAATACTGGGCAACATCCAGCAATGTTGGTGAATATTGAGCAATGTCGGACAAGCCTGGTCTAAGTAGGGCATAGCTGAACAAAAAACAACATGCTCATATTTGTTTAACTGGCCCTTAAGCAGTCTGGTCTGCTCAATATGAAAATATAAAGCAGTGATGGGCCTCAAACCCAGGATACTGTGCACTATAGTCAAAGTACTGAACCACTAAACCATGACAGTACTGCAGCAGTCAGCCTGTATGAAGGAATGTTGATAAGTCTATGCAAAGTATCTCATGGAAACCCTGCAGGCACAGCATAATCCCTGTCGAGTTATGACAGAAAGGTGAGTCCTGCAGTAAGAACAGAACCTGACTTCCAACACACACAGTATAAATGTTAATACTGGTCATGTTCACACACATCAACAAATGTAGTGGACCTCAGATAGCAACATACTGAAAGGTCACACTGGGCATGCTCACACACTTGAATAAATGAGACAAATGTCAGGCAACAAAGGACAGAAAGCCTGAACTGGGCATGCTCACACACTTAGGCCATGTCTGAGTACAGCAGTGGGCCACGCATATCTGGCAGTTGCATGTGTTAACCCAGGAACCTGTCACTATCCAGCAATCCACCCTGTGCACACAGTTATATGACAACAGACACATCTATAATATAGTGGAACCCTGTCATAATCAAATATGTTCTGCAAATACCAAAGTTGTTCATAGAAACTGGTAAAGCAAAAGACCTGTAAACAGTATCAGCAATAAACATTGTGCATCCTGAACATTAGCATAGGTTCAGAGGTCGATACTAGGCTATCTGCCATAGGGCATGTACAAGCCTAGCCAGAGTGTGTTTGGCATTCGCAACCCTGTCAGATTACTACACTGTGTGTGTGAATAGAAGGTCACACAAGATAGCCCATGTACGTTTAGGCTAGTGTGCCTCTGTCTAGCAGGGACACAGAAGATATCCCAGGGGTAAACATACGATCACCCATACAGTCATCAAGATGTCTCCTGTAGGTGGTCAGTGGGTGGCTCTGCCTATGTGAAACTGGTATTACAATCTGGAGTGAGTGGAGCCTCTGGGATAAGAATCTGTCCCTCCAGCATGTCCTATTAACATCTGTGCTGAGGTATACATCCCTGGAGTGTGTAGCTCCAAGGGAGTCAGATATCCTGAGGTGGAGCATGTCCAGTAAATCTGGGTTGGGTATATCTGTAAACAACAGGCACACATCATGTCCGAGTAGGTGGTAAGCGACTGAGTAGAGCTAGAGTTACTGCATCCAAACTGTGCAGGGCATCTGTGTGAGTCCCTAGATCTGCTTGGTGAGGAACTTCTGTGGCCAGTACAGTTGCTGCAGGTATCGGGTAAGGTACACCCCAAATTTGGCATTGTAATCAAGCATGGTTGTGATGAGTATAGGAGCACAATGACCTCACTCGATCTAGATGTGAAAGCATATGAGATAAGGTGGCCCACATAGAAGGTGTGTCCAACCACTTTGGCAACGTGAATGTCAAAGGCGACAGTACGAACAAGTCATGTCCCCAAAACCCTAACAACTCCTACCGTATGTAATGGAGTACTACCTATGTGGTAATGTGTGGGCATGTTGTTATTCCCAAAGGGGATGACTATGCAACTAATGGCATTTAGCTGTAGGCATGGCTCAGGCACCAGTCATCCATCTCTGTGAGACCCTGTTTGAGTATGCATGTGGCAGATGGAGAGTTGATCATGGCCCCCAGTTTGCAGTCAAGTGCAAACATGTTCAGCCATATTCCCCCTGTGGTAGCCTGTACATCAGGCAAATATATACTGAACAAGAGAGGTCCCAGGACCGAGCCATGTGGGATACCATGTGTAACTGGTGTGTAGTCGGACATGTCAGCTACAATTCTGACCATGTGGGTGCTATCCCTGATCCAGGTAGCAATCCATCATGTGAGGTATGTGTTCATATTGATGCTGGTGAACCTATGCATAATGGCCCAGTGGGTTATTGTGTTGAAGGGTTTTGCAAGGTTCAGGTAGGCTGTGTGGACAACCATCCCTATGTCGATGGACCTGTTAACCGTTTAAAGAATACAAACAGGTTCAAGAGGAAAGATCTGCCCACAACTACACTGAAATGTGTAGGACACAGTGTCTGTAGGTTCCCGATGTCTATTTGTATGAGTCCCATGACAATACGCTCCATAGCTTTGCAGAACAGGCTAGTTAGGCTTATAGGGCAATATTGTCTGTGGTCCGTTGTGGCACCAACTCTGTGGAGTGGGACCACAACCCATTCCTTGGGTACATATCCTGTAGTAACTCCGATATTGAACAGTGATGTAATGTGAGGGTTACTTCTGTCATGAAGCTCGTGTAAGATAAAGGCTGGGACACCGTCTGGTCCCATTGATACTGTGATGTACACTTTGGGGAGGGCAGCACTCACCTGTTACTGTGTGATGTCAGGGAGGTTATACTCTGTTGGGAAGGATAGTTGCTCCTTAGGGAGGATGGGGGGGAGACATCTGCACTGAACCTGTTTCCCAGGATGTTGGCAATGCCAGTGGGTTCAGGGTATGTTTAGTCAGTATGCAGTAACTAACAGCATATCAGTGAGTGTCCATCAAGGTTCCTGACATAACTGAAGAAGGCCGTGTGATAGTCCTACATGTCTGGTGCAATTGTCCGGTAGAAGTGGCCCTTATAAAAGTTCATGAGTGATCGTAGCTGTCTGCTAGTACAGATCACAGATGCCTTCCCAGTCTGGGATTGTGCTCTATCATGTAGTAGCATCCTCCTGACATTGTACAGCTTATTAATGGCTGGGGTCTACCAGACAGGTCCCCTGCCATTGGAGTAGTGAGTCCTGCTGTTATTTGGGATAGCACAATCAATGCATTCTACTAGGTGTCCATAGACTGTGTATGTAAAGGATTCAGCAGTGTGAGCCATATTTGCCACTGTCTCAGGGTCTCTGAAGGATACCACCTTGCTTTGGTGAAGTGAGACGTTGGCTCATGAGAAGTTCACCAAGATTACCCAGGATGGGTGTATGGAGGGTAGATGTATGTCTAGTGAGATACATGTATGTTCTGACCTTACCAATGAGGGGTATATCGCTGGTGTGGAACATAGAGTCCCCATGTTGGTGATGATCAGGTCCAATATGTATTCCTCCTTGTGGCTGTGCTGACTGTTTGTGCCATAGCATATGAGTCTACAAATTGTAGCGACTGTTGGGTGAGGGTGTTGGCGCTTGAGTAGTATCCCCAGTCAATATTTGTGGATATGAAGTCACCCAATATAATGGTGTTTGTAGAGACCTTCATATTCTCCATAGTTCCCATGAAAGCCGAGTGTGGTTCCTGAGTTTGGGAGGGTGGTCTGCAGCAGGCAACAAACTGAAAGGCAGTTTTGCACAATGGTAGTTGTATATGTATGGTCTGTGATGCTTTGTGTAGTGCTACTAACCCATAGGTGTGTGTATCTGTGATGTATATGGATACTCCCCCTAGTTGTGTTGTCTGTTCCAAGTCTTGTTGTCAGAAAGCATGGTATGAAACATAACCTGATAGCGCTGGTGTGCATAAGTGAGCCTGAACCTGGCATCTGTTAGTGCACAGATATCGCTATCCTCCATACTGAGGAGAGTCCTGAGTGGCCGCAATATGAGGGTAACACATCTGGTGTTGAGCAGCATTACCCTTAGTTTCATTTAACCTGTAATGTCTATGGAGGTGGGTTTGTCTTTTGAGCCCTGCTTAAAAAAGGCACTATGGTGGTAGCAAGAGCCTTAGCCAGCATTCAAAAGTCCAAGGGTAACAGGTGCAAGCTGTCCATAGTGAAGCTATGTGGCATGTCGAGCATGTCACCACAGGCTGACAGACACTGTATCCCCTATGAATGAAACAAATTTGTTAGGCAACTGTTAAACATGATATGTTTGTCTGTATACTGTGACATCATAATTGGTGGGTATAAAATGCTAGACAAGGTCAGGGTCATACTGGCCTGGGCTACATCATCAGAGTGTTCCTCCATGTATCATGTCATATGGTCCAGGGAGTAACTTCTGAGGTTTTACGCACCAGCATGGATAATGATGGTGCCAGTCCTGTACTTGCTTTGGAGTGACCTGACTGCCTGTGTTATGTGGCAGATCCTGGCACCCGACAGACAGCCCAAAGTGACTATTCCCTTGTTAAGGCTGGTGAGTGGTAAATCAGTGTGTCTGACAATAAGTGTCGCCTATTACAAGTGTATTAGGTGTGTTGTTTAGCCCGAAGGGCAGTGACTGTATGCCACACTGACATTGTGAACTATGTGATATGTGGGTATTGTTGTGGGGTAGCAATTGTGTGTGTGTCTGCTTTGGAGGTCTCTGCTGCTTAGGCAGAGAACATTTACAGCATCCAAGTATGTCTATGTATGATAATGTGGTTTGAGTGCCGTCGCTAGAGGATATGTGAGACTGATATGTGGTATGTGTGGTTACCTTCACCACCTGATAGACTGTGCCAGTCATGGGACGAGAGAGTTCAACACCCTGTATGTCTCTATAGGTGCATCTCACACATATATCTGAGTTTGTCGGGAGGAGGAGAGGGTTGTCTGTGTACATGAGGCAGATGTGACATTGTGTCAATATCACAATATTCACCAGCTGGACTGGAGAGTACACAGAAAACCGACCCCTGGACATGCCAGGATATTATGATGACATACTCTGTAGCCTGATCACAAAGGATCAGTAGGGTGTTAAGTGTGTAAAAGAGTATAACAGGGATTAGTGCTCATGTTCATTGGTGTTTTGTAAAGAGTAGCTGAGAAGGAGTCCAGACTGAATCATGACACCTCCTTCAGCTATGTCATAAATAGCAATGTACACCCATATATGTCCTGAGTCAGGGCCAACTGTACCTGACTGACAATGCCAACATCCTGACAGACAGGCCTATATGTACATACCCACCTCCCACTGACAATAGGCCATATCATCATACCAAGAGATATCACATGTAGAATGGATGAGCAGCTACCCCCACTGCCAAAAGCATGGCAGCAAGTGGAATACATTGATTCCCAATATGTGTCATGCACAAACTACAGAACAAACAGATCCTGCACCTGAACAGTCAGCTGAGCCTCACCCCCTACACAGGATGTGGAACCATTGAATGTGTCACAGCAACATATGGCACTCCCCACAAGTGTTGGTGCACAACACACCATGGGAAGTCAAGTCCAGTACGCCTATGAAGTCTGATCTGCAAGGTCATGGAGTCCATCATGGTTGCAGTCATAAACAGAGCTATTGGAAGCTGACATACACACAACCCTACCAACTGTGGTATGTTCATGTGCGGATCATGGTTCCCAAACATGCTAGACTGTTTGCAAGGCAGCCACCCAGGACATACATCAATGAACACATCTACACATGTCTCACATAGACTTTGAATAGCCCTTTATCAACATCCCAGACACATGTAGTATCCACAAAACCAACAAGCTGTGCATAAATATGTGTTGACATATGATGGAATGTCAATGTGTCCACAGATATATCACACAAGGTAAGGATTATGAGGTCTTGTTCAAGCTGTTGACACCTGCTGACCCACATGGACCATGCCTGGAATGGCATAAAACAAAGTGTACACACATCACCATGTCCAATCTGATGATATCACCATCCTATAAATACAGCAGGAAAAGGGAAACCAGTCAATAAAGCAAATAGTGCTCCATGTTAATGTGTCTCTCTCTCTAGTATCATAACATAGTTAGGTAGGGATTTGAATCCTGCAAACAGTGAGTGTGTGTGTGGGGGGGTGTATGTGTGCAGTTTCCTTTGAGAGGTGTTCCCTTTTTGGAGACTGGGAAAACTCACTAAAAGAGGTACATTCCTCTTTGGAAAGTCTGATGATGTCACCATCCGGTACATTCCTATTTGGAAAGTCTGATGATGTCACCATCCTACAAATACAGCAGGAGAATGGAAACCACCCAGAAAAGCAAATAGCATGCCATGTTAATGCATTGTTCTCTAATATCATAGCATTAGGGATTTGAATCCTGCAAATGCTGACTGTGTGTGGGGTGTGTGTGTATGTGTGCAATTGTCTTTGAAAGGAGTGCCCTTTTTGGAGACTGGGAAAACACACTAAAAGAGGTACATTCCTCTTTGGAAAGATTGATGATGTCACCATTCTACAAATACAGATGGAGAAGAGAAACCACCCAGTAAAGCAAATAGCGTGCTGAGTTAATGCATCACTCTCTAGTATCATAACATTGTTAAGTAGGAGTTTGGATCCTGCAAACGCTGACTGTGTGTGTGTGTATGTGTGCAATTGTCTTTGAAAGGAGTGCCCTTTTTGGAGACTGGGAAAACACACTAAAAGAGGTACATTCCTCTTTGGAAAGACTGATGATGTCACCATTCTACAAATACAGACGGAGAAGAGAAACCACCCAGTAAAGCAAATAGTGCGCTGTGTTAATGCATCTCTCTCTAGTATCATAACATAGTTAAATAGGGGTTTGAATCCTGCAAATACTGACTGTGTGTATGTCACTGTTGGCCAATGCAGTGCGAGTTTTGCTTTTACTATGGTATGACATATTATGATTACAACAGTAAGTGCATTGCGCACATCAGGTATCTGCATGGTAAATATATATGTGTACATGTCCCCTCAATCAGTACATAGGTGTGAAGCTTGCATACTACATGAATACATTTGTTTCCATTGACAGGTTGTGCCGCTGCTTCTCAGATCGTAGGTCACATATGTATGTATGTGACAAGGCCGTCCACTGTCGTGTTCTGTGGCCAAGGTCATCTGTGCCACACACACCCATGACAGTTACTTAGCAGTAGTGTGAGTGAGGGTATATGCTTGGGGTATATGTCAGACATGTTCATACACAACAATGACTGCCAATAATGGACAGTCTTTATAGGTGTACAACTGTCTTGTGGATATGCATTCAGGCCTCTAATGTCTTATGTGATACACCTTGAGACTCCACAATACCTATGGATATGTGGATACCAAGGGACACATGACATAATATGAGGCTGTATGTACACATTGGTATCCAACATACATGTTGAGGGCTTCCACCTGTGTGGTACTGACGGGATAGTATGTATACTACATGAGGATGACTATGCCATAGTCGGCTTACTGCTATACAGCATGTATCAGACAATAGGTATCTGTCTGTATGATACCCTTATGTAGGATTTGTGTCCCATCCAGGGAAT
>NC_056725.1:324314492-324419492 GCF_019279795.1 Protopterus annectens
ATTTCTTTATCTGCATATCTGGGATGTTTTCACATGACATTTTCACTTTGATTTATACAGAACCCTGCATTTCTTGATACCCACTCACATTTTTGGGGAAAATATAACATGCTACACATGTGCCAGTTTTACTTATTCATGCCAGCCAGTAACTGCCTGTTGTGGACTGTATATATGTTTCACAGCTACTAGCACTTCCATCACCCACTTTATATGGGACTGCACAACTCTGAGTTGCCAGTACCTTTTCAAACAGTACTGTTTGTATAATGCAAGGGTACAACAACATTTCAGACTCTGTGACACAGACACACTCTGGGTTTTATACCTTTATTAATGACATTACACACTTTTCCACAGGCTCACACCTTTATTTGTTTTAATGGTGTATATGGCAGACATGTTCAAGACATATAATGCCTTTATTAATAGGTTATAACAATCTTTTTTCAGGCTCACTCACTTATTTTATATGACAGTGCCTGCAGAGATATTATTCCATACATATGTTACCTTTCTTAATGGGTTTCTACACTCTTTTTCTGCCTTTCTGACGTTTCTATCTGACAGTACATGCAGAGGACTTATTCGGGCAATTTTATGGCTGTATTATTGGACTACAACACTTTCTTTCATGCTCTCTCCCATATTTTATATAACAATACATGCAGAATAATCACTAACCTGTCTGGTGGTGCAGCCTCAGCAGCCTATCAGCATAGGCTTGCTGATTCATAGCACGGTCACCTGCAGCTGTAAAGTAAATGAGGGGATATTGAGACATATCTATCCATTATACATACTCCATTATCAATTCTTGCATATTGCATTCCATGGCTACATACTCAGTTGTGGGGCATCCCGCATCCAATGGGCCTCCTGTATCCACTGGTTCAGGTGGTCCTGCTTCCATCTCTTCAGGTCTGCATGCTGGTGATGGACCTGCTCGCCAGTCCGAGGAATGCCTGTGGCACTGGTGAGGTCACAAGCTAACCGGTAACAAGCCTCTGCCTTGTACTCCATCCCTTGGAACTGGCTCTGCAGGAGTCTTGACTCGTGATGGTGGACAAGGAGCCAAACCATGTATTTGGACTCCTCAATGTCCCAATGTTGCACTCGGAAGCGTGTTCCCTCTCCGACACCAGACATTCTAACTGCAGATGTGAGCTACAATCAGTTATGGCATGTATTCCCACCTGTGGGGCTTAAATATGCCACATTTCCCACACTTTTTTGTGATTGGCCATTTTGTAAAATTCTCGGCTGACTGCAGACCTGCTTAGTAATGGTTAAACTATCATTCGTAAGTATATGAATGTTAACAGTGGATGCTTCTTCTATGTTGTCATGGCTTAGTGGTTCTGTACTTTGCTTCTGGTGCACAGAGTTCTAGGTTCAAACCTTGTCATTCATTTTATTTTCATACTGTCCAGACAGGCTAGGGGGTGTGGCTGCATTTAAGCAACTTTGCTATATGTTGCTCCTCGGTGCCCTATGGTGCCCTGGTTGACACGAAGCACACGGCCGCCCAAACACATTGCGCTAGGTAAAGTGCTTTTAAACTTTGGGCAACTCTATTGCACTGGGTAAAGCACTATTAAACTATGGGAAACTGTTTAGCTGGGTAAAGTGCTATTAAACTATGGGCACCTCTGTTAAGCTGGGTAAAGTGCTGCTTAATGGCAGGCTATTATATATTTGGATTTTTTGAAAATATATATTTTGTTCACTGATACATTGGTCATTTCACTGCTTTTAATAATATTTTAATCATATATGTCTGGTATTATTTCAAATACAGATTTAAAACATAAATAAGAAGGGGAGTGGTGGGAGTCGCACCGTGAATGCCTCCTCTTTGTGCATACACTCTACCATTACACTATTGCAATTTGGTGTGATTTGCATAAACATTCTTTCTTATGCTCTTCCATCTCGGAATTGCTAACTATAGCTAAGCAATGGGCACACCCACGCACACACATGCAAATACGGGCAGCTATATCATGGATTTAAAAAAAATAAATAAATATTTTATTTTTTATAACTGTGATAGGGGTTTACAGTGTCAGGGTGTGTGGTGTTGGGTGCAAGTACATTTGTGCGAACTCGCTCTTGTGTGTTGACATTTTGCTTTTACTACACTTGCAGGGGCATGGACATTTAGACTGCTTGGCAGTCGGACACGCCCCCTGCTTTCATACTCGGTCCATGTAGGAGTTATGGTTGAGTCAGCGTGCCCTCATCAATATTCATGGCACACTGACGTCATGCCATTCAACTGCAGCCTCCGAGTAAGACTTATTAAGTCTTACATGGAGGATTTGTGAGTTAGAGATACAATTAAAACTAAAAGAAAGTATGAAAAAGATGAAGTTAGATCAGGACAGAGCAAAGATGAAATAAGAAGGTTAAATAATAAATATAATGAGATAGTATCTCATAAAACTGTGCTAGGTCTAGAAAAGCTTAAGATAGCATCCTATTTAAGATCTCCTATACATATATGAAATATAACCATAGGAATTAAGTTCCAGACAAGCAATAACAATATTAAAGAAATTAAAAATCCCATTACAAATAAAATAAATTTAAATATTGGTGACATTATAGAAAATTTCAGAAATCACTACTTAACGTTAATTAAAAGATATCAACTGCACATACAAAAAAAATATTAAAACCAATTTCTTTGCAAAAAAAAAAAAAATAAATAAATAAATAAAAGATATTGACCCTAATAAAACTTCAGAAAATGATGGAATAATACTGGAATTATATAAATTATTTCCCCAGAAGATTATAATTATTTTACAATTTTTTTCTCAAACTACAAGACATAGATCAAATCCCTCCTTCGTGGAAATACTCACTAATTATTCTAGTCTTAAAAGAAGGTAAGGACCCTCAAGAATGTTTTTCTTATCAGCATATCTCTTTACTTAATGAACATTATAAATTATTCATTTCAATATTAGCTGACAGAATGAAAGAAATTGTACCAACAATAATTGGCCTAGATTAATTGTGATTTATTTGTAAAAGACAAACAGTTGATTACATTAAAAGATTAATTACACTGATAGATGCTATGGTGCCACTGCACTGGCCCAGCAATTAAGGAGCCCCAATCCTTACCACTAACACCAGTGAGGGGTGTCCATAAGGGAAAGGATAATAAATACACACACAGTAAAGTACAATTTCCCTTAAGAGCACACAGCAATCACAGTCAATCTGGGGCTGGTTTTTCCCTGTCTCTCCAGGTCCCCAATAAGACTCCCCACTGGCACAGCTATAGGATCCAGATCTCAGTCTAGTGGGCAAGCTAAAACCTCTAGCACCCTATCTGTCCAACCAGTGCTTCATGTCCCTGCCCAAGTAGCTCTCTCTCTCTCACACACACACACACACACACACACACACACACACACACACACACACACACACACACACACACACACACACACACACACACACACACACACTTTGAGATAAGATTTATATACAACCACACAGACACTCCTAGGGAAAGCTGGCACAGGTTCTCCAGCTGTCCCCCTTTTACCCAGACTATACAGTAGTACCACTTGCCACCGCCTACTAATATTTATCAGCTACTAAAAGGCCCTTATGAAAGGGTGTCCAGTTATACTGTGCAATATTATTATCTAAATGGTAAGTGCAACTGTACAGTCATGGCTTATTGGAGTGGCTTGGCCAGTATCACTATATACATGCAATGTACTCTAGAGCTTAAAATATCTCTACACAAAACAGCTGCAGTTGAAAGGTTTAAAAATATTTAAAAAACAAGACAATACTTCTTACTACACAGTGCTAGGCAAGAGTTCAGAAATCACAGAGAAATACTTAAAATAATACAGTAGAAAAGTTTTGACATCAATACAGAAAAAAACTAATCTAATCTTCATACTTCATAGCTATATCTAAGAGAAAACACATTTCTAAAATAAACTTCATATAGAACACAGGCAGAGTGCTGGTGAGCTGGATGTTCTCAAGGCAAATGCTAAATGATCTCATTTTTTCTGTCCTTAAATTGATAATACAGTACCACTGATTCATTTCAGATTACATATTTTCTTTCTGGTTCCAGACTAATAGAAACTCAGAGGTTAATAGCCCTTTTGATCTTGCAGCTGGTCAGGAAGCCAGAGCAATAAAAGAAATTATACATAAATTCTAGCTAATAACTCTGGCCTCAAAACAATAGGCAGAATGCCTCCCTCTAGACATCTCAGATCCGAGTTTTAGATCAAAGAATTTCACAATGCTTGACTTATCAGCTTTTTTACAGCAGAGTGCACTGTTGTTACATTTGTTTAGTTCAACATCCAATACAGTCTTTTCACATATAAGAGAACAAGCCTGTTGCTTACATTAATATTTACAAATGACAGAATTATCTACAAAATTCTAGCTAGCTAGGCTGGCAGCCTTCATCTATCTTTGTTTATCAGTCTATATATTTAAAAGCATTTGATTCTGTACATTGTGATTACTTATTTACAGTATTACAATTGTTTGATTTTCCTCCTAATTTCATTAAATTAGAAAAGAATATCTACATTAATAACAAAGCATATGTAAAACTAGGTCCATATACTTCTAATTTTATAAATTTAATCAAAGGAACGAAGCAAGGTTGCCCCCTCTCTCCATTATTATTCATTTTAGCTATTGAAATATTTGTATCCCTAATTAATTCAAATATCCTAATCCTTGGTTTGGAGTTTAACAATAACTACAACTACAAATTAAGCTGTTTGCAGATGATATTCTGCTAACAATTAAAAAATCCTCCAGAAATATTAAAAACATTAAATAAAATAATAAACAGTTTTCAAAGAATATCAAATTGACATTTTAATAGTTCCAAATCAAAACATATTTTTTTATTTTTCATATTCCGGCTGCTCCCATTAGGGATCACCTCAGCGGATCATCATTTTCCATTTCTTCCTGTCCTCTGCATCTTGCTCTGTCACACCAGCCACCTGCATGTCCTTATTCAAAACACTCATAAACCTTATCTTAGGCCATCCTCTTTTCCTGTTACCTGGCAGCTTCATACTTAGCATCTTTTTCCCAATATATTCTGCATCCCTCCTCAGCACATGTCCAAACCAATGTAATCTTGCCTGTCTGGCTTTATCTTCAAACCTTCCAACCTGGGCTGACCCTCTAATATACTTATTCCTAATCCTGTCCACCCTCATCAAACCCAGTGCAAATCTTAACATCTTTAACTCTGCCACGTCCAGCTCTGACTCCTGCCTTTTTGTCAATGCCACTGTCTCCAACCCATATAACATAGCTGGTCTTACTACCCTCTTGTAGACCTTCCCTTTCACTCTTACTGCTATTCTTCTGTCACAAATCACTCCTGACACTCTTCTCCATCCACTCCATCCTGCCTGTACTCTCTTCTTCACCTCTCTTCCACACTCACCATAACTCTGAACTGTTGATCCCAAGTATTTAAACTCATCCACCTTTGCCACCTCTACTCCACGCATCTCACCATTCCTCTATCCTCCCCCTCATTCACACACATATATTCTGTCTTAGTACTACTGACCTTCATTCCTCTTCTCTCTAGAGCATATCTCCACCTCTCCAGGGTCTCCTCCACCTGTTCCCTACTCTCACTACAGATCACAATGTCATCTGCAAGCATCATAGTCCACTGGGACTCCTGTCGGATCTCGTCAGTCAACCTGTCCATCACCATTACAAATAAGAAAGGCTCAGAGCTGATCCTTGATGTAATCCCACCTCCACCTTAAACGCATCTATCACTCCCAATGCAGACCTCACTGCTGTCACACTACCCTTGTACATATCCTGTACCACTCTTACATACTTTGCTGACACTCCTGACTTCCTCATACAATACCACAACTCATCTCTAGGCACCCTGTCATATGCTTTCTCTAAGTCCACAAAGACACAATGCAACTCCTTCTGACCTTCTCTGTACTTCTCCATCAACACTCTTAAAGCAAACATCGCATCTGCAGTGTTCTTTCCTGGCATGAAACCATACTGCTGATCACTAATCATCACCTCTCTTCTTAACCTAGCTTCCACTACTCTTTCCCATAACTTCATGCTGTGATTGATTAATTTAATCCTTCTGTAGTCACTACAGCTCTGCACAGCACCCTTATTCTTAAAAAGCATTACCAAAACACTTTTTCTCCATTCCTCAGGGATCCTCTCACTTTCCAAGATTTCATTAAGCAATCTAGTTAAAAACTCCACTGCCATTTCACCTAAACACCTCCATGCTTCCACAGGTATGTCATCTGGATCAACAGCCGTTCCATTCTTCATCCTCTTCATAGCTATCCTTACTTCCTCCTTGCTAATCCACTGCACTTCATGATTCACTATCACCACAACATCCAACCTTCTCTCCCTCTCATTCTCTTCATTCATCAACCCCTCAAAGTACTCTTTCCATCTGCTCAACACACTCTCTTAGCTTGTGAGTACATTTCCCTCATTATCCTTTATCACACTTACCTGTTGCACATCTTTACTAGCTCGGTCCCTCTGTCTAGCCAATCGGTACAGGTCCTTTTCTCCCTACTTAGTGTCCAACCTTTCATACAACTCTTCATACGCCTTATCCTTAGCCTTCGCCACCTTTCTCTTTACCATGTATCTCATCTCCTTATACTCCTGTCTACTTTCTTTATCTCTCTGACAATCCCACTTCTTCTTCACCAACCACTTTCTCTGTAAAATCTCCTGTACTTTCGTATTCCACCACCAGGTCTCATTGTCCTCCTTCCTCTTTCCAGATGTCACACGAAGCACCTTTCTAGCCATCTCCCTTACTAGCTCTGCTGTAGTTACCCAGCTATTTGATAACTCTTCACTGTCACCCAGTGCCTGTCTTAACTCTTCCCTGAACTCCTCCTCACAATTTCCCTTTTTCAGTTTCCACCATTTGATCCTTGGTGCTGCCCTCACACTCCTCCTCCTCTTCTTGATCACCAGTGTCATCCTATAAACCACCATCCTATGCTGCCTAACTACACTTTCCCCTGCCACCACTTTACAGTCTCCAATCTCCTTCAGACTGGCCCTTCTACATAAGATATAATCCACCTGTGTGCATCTTCCTACACTCTTGTATGTCACCCTATGCTCCTCCCTCTTGTTAAAATATGTATCCACTACATCCATGTCCATCCTTTTTGAAAAATCCACTACCATCTGACCTTCTGCATTCCTTTGCTTAACACCATACCTACCCATCACTTCCTCATCCCCTCTGTTCCCTTCATCAACATGCCCATTGAAATCTGGTCCAATCATCACTCTCTCACCCTTGGGTACAGTCATCACACTTCACCCAACTCACTCCAAAATTTTTCTTTCTCATCCATTGCACACCCAACTTGTGGAGCATATGCACTAACAACATTCATCATTACACCATCAATTTCCAGCTTCATCAACATCACTCTATCTGACACTCTTTTCACCTCCAAAACACCCTTAGCATACTGTTCCTTCAGGATAACCCCTACGACATTTCTCCTCCCATCCACACCATGATAAAACAATTTGAACCCACCTCTGATACACCTAGCCTTGCTCCCCTTCCATCTGGTCTCTTGCACATGCAATATACCAACCTTCCTTCTTTCCATCATATCAGCTAGCTCTCTCCCAATACCAGTCATACTGTCAACATTCAAAGTTCTGACCCTCATTACCACAGTCCTAGCCTTTACCTGCCTTCGGGCATGCCTTCCCCCTCTTCTCCTCCTTCAGCCAACAGTAGCCCAATTTCTACCAACACCCTGTTGGCCAACAGTACAGGTGGCAGTCATTAACCCAGGCTTCGACCGATCTGGTATGTATATCTGTACTGTTGTCCGCATGCATGATTTAGCAAAATGTTTTATGCCAGATTACCTTCCTGATTCATCCCTCCCCATTTATCTGGGCTTGGGACCGGCACAAAGAAATGCACTGGCTTGTGCATCCCCAGTGGCTGGGTTATCAAAACATATTTTATTAATAAGAAAACTTAATTAAAAATCCAAATATTTTATTTGTACATGAAGAATCTAAAACTATAGTGTACTTAGGTATTCACATTTGTGATACCACAAAAGAAGCAATAAATTACAATTACAAAAATAATAATTTCATTAACTAATCTCATTAATTCTTGGAATAAAATATACATTTCATTTGAAGATAGATTACATATCATTAAATTGTTTTTATTTCCAAAACATTTATATGGAATATGATCTCTTGTATTACCACCAAACAGGAAACAAATTAAAACAATAAATAAATTATTTATAAACTTCTTATGGTACCAAAGTTAATCTAGATTAAATATAAATCACAGTTTTAGACCTTGGAAAAATGGGAGTTTGAATTTTCCCAATAAAGAAACCTATGCAAAAACAGCAATTATAAAACTAGTTCTTAATTGGTTAGACAAAGATTATATATCTTATTGGAAAAATCTACATCAATAATTAGTAAATATCAATAAACTAAATTCTCTAGATTCAAAAAATTCTGGATCTTTATTTTTAAATGCATTCAAATATCTACAACTTCCATATCTAATTCAATATACTTAAGCTTTGATATTAAAATCTTTAAACAAACAATAGTAACTAACTCAAATTCCAAGTGTTGGTTTGAATCTATGATTGTCTTTTCATTAACTAAAACTTTTACGAATAAACCACCGTCTCATATTCTAAACTCTTGGAATAGTAAACACTTTTATTATGGATATCAATATTTTTGAAATAATTGCATGCAAATCTGCTAAAAATATCATCTTACAATTTTATCAAATTTTGTATTAGTTGAAGTTCCTGAATGGATACTGATACTCTTTGAAATAACCTTCAAACATCAAGAATTTAATGATTTAACCTTGAAATATATCAAATGTTAGCCAAGAATCATTCAAATTTAAGAACTTTTGAAACTTTTTTACTAAAGAATTTTCAATAACTTTCTCTGATCAAAATAAAAATCAACCTTTTGCCTCTATTAAAAATACATCTTGGACTCTTTATTGGAGTATATTTACCTAGAAATATTTATTTAGATCATTTATGACCCTGAGTAGAGTTGTTAAATTGACAAAAAAAAAAAACTTGCTGGCTGTTGGAGATGTAACAACCAAATTAAAGCAAATTTGTCACATATATTTTTGAGTGTCACATGGTTCACAATTTTTGGATACAAATAAAATATTTTCTTAAAGCATTATGAATTATATATTTCTTTTAACAAAATAAATGATCCTTTTTTAATGTTCTTGGAATACATAATCAAAAGAAAGATCTTTCTTACTTTACATGGGCAACACTGGCCGTAGCCAGAAAAACTATTACCAGGAACTGGAATTCTTTCTCAGAAATATAATTTGAAGTTGCAACTAAACAGGAAGGAATAATTTATACAAATAAACAAAGAGATAAGCCTTGGGCAAAGGTTTTGGCCCACTGTTTTGCTTCTATTATTATCTTGCTGATCTTAGGCTTTGTAAATATTGGAAATAGTTGCAATTTTATTTGTTCTTTAACAAATGACGGTTTATCATATGACTGTATATTATGTCTTTATTTTATCTTTGTTGTAAATGTTTGTTTTTTAAAATATTAATAAAAAATAGCACAAAAAAAAAGAACTGTCTTAGTATCCTTTTTCCACATTGTCCTTGCTTTTGCCTGCAAGTCCTGGTATTTTATTACTTTGTATTTCTGTGTACATAAGAGACTATAATCAATGGGTGTAGTGATTTCAATGATCAATGCTACTTTTGTCTTCTTTTCATGGACTATTATATCTGGTCTTCTAGCATCTATTTTTTGAACTGTTGGCAATGGGTTATCCCATGATATAAACTTCAAAATTCTCTATAATGTTTTGTGGCTCATGTTTCCAGTGCTTCTCAGCTATTTCAATAGTGCAATGTTTGTACAATCCCTAATGCAACGGTCTTGTCACATTATTATGTCTTTCAGTATACAGATATGTGACTGTTTCCAGTTCTGCATTTGTCTGTTTCTCCCACATGTTCAATGGACTTTGTCAACCAACATGCATGTAGTCTATTATCCTGGCCCATTAATTATTAACCTTTCATCTTTTGGTTTAAATTTATCTCTCTTTAACCATGTCTACATCCATTTCTGCATCAGATCCTGATCGACATAAGGTTGTTCCAAGAGTTTTATGTACTTGCAACTATATGTATGTGTTTTCTGCATTTCTTACCTTCTCACCTGATCCTTCTAATATCATTTTTTAGCACATTCAGTTGTTTTTGTCTACTTTTGGTTTGGTTTCCATTCCTGCTTGCCACTGATATGCTTCTGCTAAACTAAGCAGAGAAATCATCTTAGATTTGTTCTCTTCTTGCTTCAAAACTTTCACTATGTTTGGATCTTGTGAAGTCAGCAGATATATATGCAGCCCTAGGATTGTAGACTTATACAAATAATCAATTTTAAGGATGCTTACTCCTCCTTAAGAACGGGGAATATATAATATTGGTATACACTGATTTTTATAAATATTTTCATAATATTTGAGGTTAGACATGCAAACAGAATGCTTCTTTACCCTCTCCTAAAATATAGCCACCTGTATATGCATCTCAGGTTTGATTATGAGGAAAATAAAATATTATTATTATTATCATCATCATCATCATCATCATCATCATCATAACAATTACAGAAATGCTTCCAAATTACATTTAGGCACAGGTTTAGTAATCCTCTGTATAGTCTTTTGAAGTTTGTTGAGAACATTAAAGGAATAAAGACCAAATTGTCCCCAGCACAAGAATGTGATCTCTGAGGTTTGAGTACAAAGTTCAAAAATAATGACATTATCCTTAGCTCCCCATACAAGCTTCAGTGACCTTCTAGGTGCACTTCAAATCAGGGCAAGTTTCAGATTAGATGGGTTTCAAGGAATAGGCCACTACTGATCTCCTGTCAAAATGCAGTTATACAGCCTTGGTGTGTGTGGGCCTACACCCCCATCCCCCAAGTTCTTAAGCTCTGGGTCTTCTGTGATGCATTTTATTTTTTATTTGAGAAATGACTGTAGACTGAGCAAGAGACAAGAGAATCACTTACTTTCACCCAGGTAACCCCCACCAAGCAGTTATAGCCAAGTCTATGTATAATTCAAATGCTGGACTGTGACAAAATATATTGGCCATGTAACACATTTCAGCTTTGTTTCAAATACTTGCCACACATTAAAATACTCCTGGTTGCTTGACATAAATAAAACTAGTCCTATAGAGCAAGGATAGCAAGCAATCAGCAGGTAGCTAGTCATTTTGCTCCAAAGACAAAACTGAGCTAACAGCAAGAGCATCGAGTTACTTTCATCCAGCCAACCCCAGTTGATAGGTCTCAATCAGATACCTCCAAAATCAAGGATAAATCAAACATAATCACTGACACTTTTTTAAAATATGACTAGTATCAACTAGATGAGTTGAAAGAATTGGAGAATGAAGTAACATGCATTTTTGATGTAGAGGAAGTCTACAGTAATTATTGTCATTATTTATTAAGTGTAATCCACCTCCTTTTCGTCACAAATTGCTAGTTTTACTGGGGATTAGGGTAACAAAGCAAAGATCTGAGACAAAATCAGGGTCGGTTGAGAGGTATGCCCAACCACACATACAAGTTATAACCATGAGGTGTGATGGCCATGTGATAAGTTTCACATTTGTCCAGAGTTGTACATTACTACTCCAAGTTGTTCCACACAAATCACAAAGCTATAAATATCAGCAGATCACCAGAAAAAATCTGGTTGGCAGCCACCATCAAGGAAAAAAACAACAATGATCAATGACACTTACCTCACTGATATATATATATATATATATATATATATATATATATATATATATATATATATATATATATATATATATATATATATATATACATATACACACATATAGGGGTCCCCTTCATAACATAGAAATTTCATAACATTGAATTTCATAACATTGAGACCAAAACATCTAAATCCCAAAACATTGAAAACTCAGAACATTGAAAGTGTGTTTCATTACATTGAAAACTACAACGCATATGTAAATAACATCCTCTCTACCTGCAACACCACCTAATTAACAAACACACTTTCTACTATGTTTCTGCAGTGGGGCAAGCCCCCCTGCACCCCCCCTGTAAATTAAATATACCAACTCCAAGATCGTGCTACAGTGGAAAACAGTTAATTTCCTAACCTCACTGTATCACAGTCACCATAGACTGAGGTTAGGAAATTCACTTTTTTCCACTATAGTGTGATCTTGGAGTTAGTATATTTCATGTATGGGGTTGTGGGGGGTGCAGGGGGGCTTGCCCTCCTGCAGAAACATAGAAAAAGTGTATCTGTTAGTTAGGTGTTATTATAGGTAAAGGTGATATTCTTTAATTGTGCAATGTAGATTTCAATGTTATGAAGCACGCTTTCAATGTTCTGAGTTTTTAGTGTTTTAGGTTTTCAGTGTTTTGAATTTTCGATATTATGGTCTCAATGTTATGAAATTCAACTTTATGAATGTTATGAAGTAGACATATATATCTATCTATATATATATATATATATATACACACACACACACACACACACACACACACACACACACACACACACACACACACACAGGTGTTTACCGTTACCTTTCTCAAACTCACTTTTTGTAGAAGAAATTTAAAGTTGGTGTTTTTAAACAAACACTGAAAATAACACATTCAGTTGACCAGATGCTTTTTGTCAACACAGGTAAGTGTCCAGCTGTGGTGTGTGTGTGTGTGTGTGTGTGTGTGTGTGTGTGTGTGTGTGTGTGTGTGTGTGTGTGTGTGTGTGTAGGGGATAGTAATATATGTTTAGGGTTGGGTAAAGAAGTAGTGCTATAGAAAGGGTTTTTTAAAGGCAACTGGGGAGCAGGGTTAGGTTATGGTTAACATGCATTACAATGGTGGAGGGAGGGAGACTATCCAGCTAAAAGTTAATCCTTATGTAACTCACTGGATTATAAATTAGCTAGATTAGAATCCAGGAAATTAGGTCGCACTGCTCTATCACCTCCAAAAGACCTACTTTAATGGTGCTCTCCATAGTTTAGTCTGTGCGCCACTCATCTTTAGCCTTGTCAGAGGTCAGAACTGCTGGTAAAAGTCTTACGGATGTCCATCTTTGCAGAAGACAATAAACTTGGTGCCATCGTAAACACCCCAGATGACAACAAGTTCCTCCAAACAGACTGTGTTAAAATAATGGAATAATATGTGCAAAAATGGTAAAAAAAGAGTTATGGATGGATGGATGGATGGATGGATGGATGGATGGATAACAAGTTGCCAAGATATACATAATAGTATCCTTCATAGAGAAAACTGCATTTTTGGAATCATCTTCCTCTTCACATAAAGCCAAGTACTTCTCCTTCACTACTCAAACTACTTTAACATAATCGAAATGACTAGTCAGCTACCATATATTCGGGTCTATATTATAACATTGAAGTTCTCTAACATCAAATGTTATAATATCGAACCCGTAATGTCGAACGCTGAAAACAGCAAAGGTGCAGGACATCGAATTTTTTCCCAGGGAAAAAATTTGGTGGGCCGTTACTGTGGCTTCGCTGTTTTCAGTGTTCGATATGTTGGAGCATTATGAGTCAGGTTCAGGTAAGTGTGCGATTGTGTGTAGGTTGGGGGGGTTAGGTGAGTTAGGGTTAGGGTTAGGGCATGGGTCAGGTAAGTGTGTGATTGTGTGTAGGTTAGTGTTAGGGGGCGGGTTAGGTGAGTTAGGGTTAGGGCGCGGGTGAGGTGATTGTGCGATAGTGATGGATCTTAGGGTTAGGGTTGAGTTAAGGTAAGTACTGTATGTAAAGTTTAGTTTAGGTGTAGGATTTTAAGTGTATGTGTGTGGATGGCTGTTTTTTGTGTGTGTTTGTGCTGTGTGTATGTTTCTCGGAATAGCAAATTTTTTCCCTTCGCTATTCTGACTGTTCGATGTTTTCACACTTCAGTGTTTAGGGTACGATATAATAACATTCGATGTTAGAGAACTTTGATGTTATAATATAGACCCCATAAATTCACCCCTCATTTAGCACCATGGTTTCTCATAGATAGGGGGAACATATAAATGATTTGCTTATCTGTGTATTATTTGTACTTAAAACATAAGGGCTAAGTAGAATGTATGGTTATGATTCTAAACAGCCACATGAATCAATAGCTTAGTAACTACCTATGAAACAATATAAACACAAATATATGTATATAAATGAACTTACTGAAGCTAGCATAAACTTCAGTAGACTGATAGTAAAAAACATAGACTGCAAAAGGCTGAGAAGAAAAAAATATAATGAAGCCCTAGCACAAATGATCTGAGACAAGACCTTGGAACATGCAAAACAAAATTTCTATTTTTTTGCAGGGATTCAAGGCCCCCTGCACCTCTCACCCCTTTATAATTTTATATACATAATAACTCCAAGATCACCACATACATACATGTGTGTGTATGTATGTATGTATGTATATATATATATATATATATATATATATATATATATATATATATGCAGAAGTGTGTGTATGATGGTCCATAGCAGGACAGATTTTTTTTTGTAACCATCTTGTCCAGGCAAGTGGCTTCCCTTCTTGTTTCATGGTGTTCTAGCTACTCTCCACATTACATCTCATTTATTCCCTATCTACAGTGTCTAGTCAGCCTATTTATTTATTTATTTATTTATTTTCCTCAAGAGGCAAGAACTAAGAGTTTAGAAGTGGACCAGACTGCTTGACCTCTCCAAACCTCCACTTGTGCATGTAATTCACAAATTGTCTCTCTAGAGCTCCATTAATGCTGTTTAGTATGGAGAGTTTCATGCTTATACCCTCATTCTGATATTCAGCCCCTTGGGCAGCAGATGCTCTGCATACTATACCCAGTGTTATCAACAGAATTCACTTAAGTGGTGAACCAAAACTGCCTCCTTCTCCCATGATAGGCAAGCTGACAATGTCCACTTAATCCCATCTTCCCCACCCACTCCCTCCAGCACCCATGTCATTGTGTGTGTGTGTGTGGGGGGGGGTTGGTTTGCAAAACTCTGTTGTTAATAATTAACACTTGTGTGTGTCTTTCCCAGGTAGTAGATTCTAATCTCCAATGAAACAACCAAAAACCCTGGCCATGAGGACAGCAAACTCACAAACAATATCGCTGAAGCCATGAATCCAAACAAATTCTGCCAACTACAACCACAACTTTATTGACCCCATTCTTGACATCCACAAATCACCCTGTACTACTACATTAACATTGATGACATAGAATTCTACAAGCATATTTTTGGTGTTGATTTTTTTGGTGTCTGGGTATTTAATAAAATACCATGGACTATATTTACTAAGCCAGCAATCATACTAGATGTAGTAAAGCTAGATCAGTGCACATAGGTTGATGAATCACTGTTACAGTCCAGTTCATCTTAGCCTAATGTGTGTTTTTAACTTTTATTCAGTTGATATGACCTAATATTTCTAGACAGATAACATAACATGTGAGAAATATTTGTTGCAAAATCAAAATTCTTACTCATCATATCTCAGAAATATGCATTAAAATATGAATGTTGAAGGATAGCCGAGTAACTTGGGCCAATTAAGGCAATTTCAGCCTTCATCTTTGCATCAGGCCTCAGTATCCCATACACCACCAACTGAATTTACAAGCATTCATAGTAAGAATGGTTTACTTTATAATACCGTTTCCATTATAACAAAACTAGGAAATAGTAGGTTCAAGAAAATATTTCTGAGATGAAGTTATCCCAAGGATACATTTCTGTCTCCTTGTGCCAGTGTGATCTATATAATCTTATGAGTATTAAACAACTATTTGGAAGTGGTTTTAACTGTTATGATGTTTCTTATTTTGCAGTGATGTTGCAACATTTTTTCTGCTTTTGGAAAGCTCTATCTTGTCAATAGTGTAGTGGAAAAACTGACAGTATATAAGATTAGACTTAGAAGCAAAAATAAGTTTGGTTTGTTGTAACAGCTGTCTTTGGTTTGTAGATGGCAATGGGGCTGAATGTCATGCTCAGCTCTGCTTTATATGTATGCATAAAAATAATTGTAGTCCCATGTAATTTATATTATTGAAGGAGCATTGTAAACATTAGCATTTATATATACAGCTATGAGACATGGTTTGTCTTTTGATATCATTCTGGATCCAAAGAGCTATATAAAGACTGGTTCTTCAAACATAGGTAAGAAAAAAAAAACAGGATGAAAAAAAAAAAACCATCTGACAGTGTGGTAGCCGTATTATTTTCCCATGATTTATATACCATTCATTAGAAAGCTTGCTTCTAGTTTAAATTGCATCATTTTATTATATTGTTGTGGCATGACCCATTGAACAATCGTAGAAAAGATAAAGAAAAATAAAGAAAAACTAAGGAACAGATCTCACCTTCAAAATGGTTTTGTTTTGATACAACATTGTTTACATTCTGACATAGCAAAGTATATCAAAATGGCATGTTAGTAGCATTATTTGAAGAGTAACTCTGAATGAAAAGCCTTTGTTTATAGAGATAACATAAAATAAGTGGTTGCATAGCACTCGTCTTGGCAGGGTAGTGATCTAGTCTTTTCAGTTTATCAGTGAAAACTGCAATTGTTATTTGACTTCCTGAGGAGACTGCAGTTCCATCTGCTCATTTTGCATTGTCAATCTTAGGTAAAGATCTCATGAGTCAGAACTGACAGCACAATTACTGTAGTACAAAAGGGCATGCCATCATAATATGCAGAACTCAAATACAGCATTCTCATTGAAATAAATGTACAAATCAGCATGAACATTATTAAGTCCAAGTGCACTCATGTCTTACTCTAAAAATACAGCTTTTTGTTGTGGAAATCTGTAATATAAACTATACTCACTACTAAACAATAATAATCTAAATGTCATTAAACACATCATATTATTTTCTAAACTAAAATAAATAGTGTACAAAGTCATGTCTGTTAAACTAAAACTGTAAGTCTTGGTTTATGTAGCTATGGCATAAGATTTGAAAGTGCATTTTTCCATTTCCCGTAAAATGTTATTGCTTTCCTCCTTTACTTACAGAGCAATATCACAGAATGGTATCTCGTTTGGTGTTTGCAGAGAATGTTATATACTTAGTACAACTACAGTAAGTCATGCAAGAGAGAGTGTGTGTGTGCGCGTGTGTGTGTGTGTGTGTGTGTGTGTGTGTGTGTGTGTGTGTGTGTGTGTGTGTGTGTGTGTATCCTGTTTTATGGTGACAACTGATATATATATATATATATATATATATATATATATATATATATATATATATATATATATACATATTTCTATATCTATATCTATCAATCTATATATATATATATATATATATATATATATATATATATATATATATATGTATATATGAGTCTACCTGAACACATGGAAATCCTACATTATTGAATCCCACATTGCTGGGAGGAAATCAATGAAAACTCACTTCAGCGAAAAACTGGATGGGCGAATCTATTGCAGGGTAAGTAACATCTTGGGCAACAAGGCGAACTTTGTACTTTTCCCAACTGTAGTGCAATCTTGGAGCTAGTATACTTTGTTAGGGGGGTGTGAGGGGCATAGCTCCCCCCCCCACCTGGGTGGGTTGGGATGGTGCAGTTTTTTTTTTTTTTCGTGACTTTTGGTATTAGTGATTACTTACCCTGGGAATAGATTCACTGGTCCGGTCTTTCACTGAAGTGAGTTTTCCTTGATTTCGTCTCGATGATTTCGGATTTGATAATGTGGGATTTCGATGGTATGAACTAGACCTATATATGTGTACAAACATATATAGATATATATATATATATATATATATATATATATATATATATATATATATATATATAGTTTACTATCAAAATCTAGCAACACACTTGTGCGAGTCATCACTTACCCGATTCAGAATGTCGAAAAATATAAACACCGAATGTTCACATAACCAAAAGTGGTAATGGAATGTTGACTTTACAGAAACCACCTGGACATGGTTATGTCCTAAGAACATTTTGCAGGGGGGCAAGCCCCCAGGAACCACCCATGTAGGGGGCTGTGCCCCCACACCCCCTGCAACTTATATACTGTGAACTAACTCTGACATTGTACTACAGTGTGGGAAAGGCTAAATTTTCTGATCCCCACTATAGTGTGATCTCCATTCAAAATGACTAATCCACAAGAGCAAATGCACACTAGCATTTGTTCTTGTGAATTTGTCATTTTAAAAATCAATGTTGCGACACCTTGGAAGAGTGCCTTTGGACCTTCCAAGACAACGTATCTGTTTTATGACATTTTGACAGCAAACATTGATAGATAGATAGATAGATAGATAGATAGATAGATAGATAGATAGATAGATAGATAAGATAGATAGACAGATACAGATATATAGATATAGGTATATAGATACACAGTATATATGCATATACATATGTGTATATGCATTTTTTACTTGTAAACAGTTGTCTGGATCTGCAGTGATATGAGCTTCAGTATTCTTAAACTGAACATCTGAATAGGGGTCTCCTTTATTGCATTCTGCAGTGTAACTCTTGTTTTTTTTTATTTTAGTATTTTATTAAATTATCACTTAAGAAATAGGTGCACATATATTAATGGAAGAGAAAAGAAACATATTAACATTTGTTTTATTTACATATGTTATACACTGCTTATGTTTTCTTTTTTTCTTCATAGCAACTGTCATTCAGGCCAACATCACAGAAATTGCTCAATACATGCCTTCTTGTAAACCTCACTCCTCCTCCCGAACATTATTTTGCATGCATTCTGCCCACATATTCCATTCATTACTTAGTAATTTGTTCCTTCCCTTTCATAAAGATCTCCCTTCTAGTTCTTGTACCTCTTTTACAAAATTCTATATTTCAAATACAGCTGGTTTTGATTTCCATATTCTAGTATTTGCTTTTTTGGCAGCTAGTGGAATAAAACTTAATAAGGCCTTACTCAGTCTTGATAATTCAGATCCTGTGTACCAGCAAAAAAAAAAAAATATTTCTTTAGTTACAGCTATTTGCTCCCCCTAATATTTCAGACAGAGTACTTTGTAGGGAATTATTAGACTCCCAAGAAATGTATGTTCCCAGTTACCTCTTTCTTCCCCATCACACCTCCAACATTTGCTATCTACCTGAGGAAAAATTCCTTAGAATCTGCTTGGGGATTGAAATATCTCTGCAACACTAATAAAAATCCAAAACTTTCTGGGTTTAGTTACATACTTGGGAGCCATGCATCTCTCCTTCCATTGTTCACTTAGAAGTTTTTTTCCCAGTCTGTCTTCCCAGATGTTTCTAACTTCCTCTGACTGACTCGTATGTTATCATGCAATATTTTATATACCCTAGTAATTATTCCATTTTAACAGCAGCTTGTGTTCTAAATTAAACTAAAAATTCTACCAGAGCAGGTCTTTCATTCAGGACTCTCTTCTATCACTGCCTCTTTGCCTATACACTGATTGCCAAGGAAGGCAGTCTAAGCTTGTTATTGGCCTCATCTCACTCTCTCCCTCTAGTTATTTGCTCCCTATACCTTAGTTCCTTTGTTAGTTTTCCCCAGTAAATTACAGATCCCTCTTGCCTATTTTCAGCACCTCTATTCACAGTCACCTCTATGGGAAGAATCTCCTTTCTCCATTCAAAGACTGTGAACATCATATTATCTTAATAATAAATGACACTACTGCACCAAAGAGACAAATTACAGACTTTAAAATAACTCTGAAAATGATATAAAATGGAGAAAGCACCATGAGTAAGGCCACAGAGTTATATCATTATGTGACTGTGAAAAACTTCACAGTGCGAAAAATCGCAGCATAATTAAATAACCATTGCCAAACAAAACACAAACTTGCTAACATAGTCATGAAACAGTTTATGAGTAAAAAAAAAGGCATGTAGCTCTCCACTATGTTAATTAAATGACTATGGCTGTAACCATAGCAAAACCTGACGAACAACTGGAAGACCTAGTTAAGAATGTTTTTTCCTGTGGTCATCAGGCAAAGATATAATTACAAGATTCTAACAAATGGATATGATAACAGGGCAAGCTAAATCAAATAAATGTGAGAATAGCAGGGTTCATTGTGGTAAGGCCAAAATAAAAAATTAATATGCTTTGATCTACATGGCTCGATATTAGCTCAGCAAAATGGCATTACAGCGAATGCCATTTCGCTGACACATAGAGACTGAAACCCCATAACAGCAAAACCCCAGGTCACCGATTTTTTATCCCATGAAAAAAAAATCTATAGACCAACACAACACAACAGACCACTTAAAACATTGCAAAGTAGGGGGCTTCGCCCAACACCCCCCCAATGTGGGGGGACTGTGCCCCCACCCCCCATCTAAATAGACCAACTCTGAGATTGCACTACAGTGGGGTAAAGGGTAATGTCATGGCTCAGGCCAAGTGATTTTTTTTCCCTTGGGAAAAAAATTGCTGACCTGAGCTTTCATTGTTATGGGGTTTCAGTGTCTATGTGTTGGCGAAATTGCATCCGCTGTAATGCTGTTTTATTAATCTGATATAGACCTGATCTACACTGCCTAAGCAAGGCCATGAACAGACAGCATTACGGATTCAAGACAAGGAAGTTGTAACAATCCTCAAAAAGCAAAGGTCTTTTCAGCATTGTATGAAAATCATGCGTTCAGGCAACAAATGCTTGACTGAAACAGCTCTAAGCATTCCATCTTTAACACATTACAGGGGCAATATCAATTCCAACAAATGCCATTTGGGATTTTGTATTAGCATTTAACATTTTTTTCAAAAGCCATATCACAGATATCAGAAGTCTTTGATAAACTTGTCAGTATTATGGTTGAAATAGTGTATAGTGTGCGTAATAATCAAAACAGAAAATGATCAACAGTTCAAGAAACTACTACAATAATGCAGGCAAACACTATTAAAGTCAATGCCACAAAGTTCCATATTTGTGTGAAAAGAGTCAGACATATGGGCCATATGCTAAGAGAAAGATGCATTAAAACAAACCCAGAGGAGGTGAGAGCCGTTGTTAAAATAGAGAGACCAGAAGGTATCTCTTCAGTGCAGAGATTTTTTAGAATTGAAAATAGCTAGTAACATTTATTCTATGTCTGAACTAAGAGTCACATCTGTTGAGAAGAATATTAAATAAAAAACATGTTGTGCTGGGAACCAAAGCAAAAACACCCACAGGGGCAGATGCCGATAAAATCAAAGTGAACACCACAAAGTACAATCCACCTCCAGGCGAGTGAGCAATCACAATTTATTGATATAACAGTACTAAGCGCCGATTTTGTGCCGATGTTTAAATTGGACATTGCCGAGGTACTAATGGATATAAAACTTTTCACTAGACAAATGCATTTAAAAATGTTGTTTGCACCTGAGAGAAATGGTACAAATAGTGGAATTATGAAGGTGGGGGGTGAAGTCAAAGACTTAAAAAGGAAGAGTTGTTATATGCCCCCTCTTAGTCCGGAGGTTGTATGTTTTGAAAGATTAGTGGAAGCACAGTTACGGAAATGTTTAAACAAATGTGTTTTGGTGGATGACAATTTTTCAAAACAGGAAAGAGAACTATTGGATTCCCTTAAGAAATCAGGTGAATACAGATGTATGAAACCTGACAAAGGGGGAGGGATGGTAGTGATGTCTAGGATTGACTACATTTCAGAGATTTCATATATTTTAAATAACGATGATACATATGTATGGGTATCGAGAAATGAAATCAACAGGGCATACTACAAGATAGATTTTTTTTACATGATGCATTGTTTCAAGGAAACATCAACAATGTTGATTATGAGTATTTAAATGTGCAACACCCAAGAATACCTACACTGTTTGGAATTCCAAAGGTCCACAAGGGCACTGAGAAATTGCAGTTTAGACCTATTGTATCAGCAAGGGGGTCTAAAACAGAAGCTCTAGCGGCTTTTATAGATAACTCAGTTAAGCCTGTAGTCAGTGCAGCAGAACACATTATCAAAGACTCATGGCACTGTCTTGATAGATTAAGAACATGTGAAAGAGAAAATAATGACTTTGGTTTCCTTACAATTGATGTGGTAAATCTTTTTTCTGTGATTCCACATGAGCAAGGGTTGGAGATGTTTTATAAAGCCATTGTTGAAAGTGGACTAATAGAAGGTGTCAATGCCAATTTTTTGCTCGGTGCAATGGAATTGGTTCTAAAGAATAATTTTATCTCCTTTGAGGGAGAGCTTTTCCAGCAGGTGTCAGGCGTGGCGATGGGTGCGAGGTGCGCGCCGGTTTTTGCAAATGCAGTGTTACTCACATGGGAGAAAACACACATTTTGTCATCAGAAAAATATAAAGAAAAAATATTACTTTATAATAGATTTTTGGATGACATATTGATTTTGTGGAAGGGGGATGAGCATTCAGCTATAGAATTTGTGGAATTTTTAGGTGAAACAACATAATTTTTAAAATTCACTTTTTTGTGGAATAATGACAGGATCAACTATTTAGATTTGACAATTAGTAAGAAGGAAATGGGATTTGAGAGTAACATTTACAGAAAAGAAAATTATTCGAACTCATTATTACACTTCAATAGCTGTCACCCCTTTCATCAACGTAAGGGAATAATACAAGGGCAAATGGTGAGGACATCTAGGCTGGTAAGTGATGATGTTAAATTTAGGTCAGAGATTTTTAAATTGATTGGTATGTTTCTTGATCGAGGATACCCACTTAAACTACTTTTAAGTGTTAGAAGGGATGTATTTAGGGAAAGGAACAGTAACTATGCACCAATTCTAAAAATTGGAACTTCATCATTGGTAGCAAAGCAAAATGGAAACATGGAGAGAAACGATGGCCCAAGATTAGTATTGAAATATAATCACAGAACGACTGAAGTAGTACACATAGTAAAAAACATTTGGAATTGTTCGTTGAGTGAGGAAATTAAAACCATTTTGGGTACTGAACCAAGATTTGTGTATAGTAGAGGAGAGAATTTAAAGGGTATTTTGGAAAAGAAGAAAAGGAAGACGTATAAATCACTTATGAAAAAGTGTGGTTTTTGTAGATGTTGTAGATACATCAATGAGAGCACATATGTATGTGTGAGTGGATACAAATATACCATTCCTTGCCCTGGGTATTGTAATTGTTGTACCAAGAATATAGTATATTTGGCATCATGTACATCCTGTGAAGCATATTATGTGGGCAAGACAATAAGAAGGTTGAGAGACAGGGTGGCAGAACACAACAGATCGATCAAGAAGAAAGACACACACAACGCACTTTATTTACACAGTACTAGTTGTAAGGATTTTAATAGATTTACATTTTTTGTTATTGGACGGGTTATGGATTATGGTAATGGTGGTGACATAGTCAATAAGGTTGGTGCCCTGGAAACAGAATGGCAGATTAGACTAGACTCATGTAGACCCCCTGGGTTAAATGATTATGTTTCACTTAAACCAGTTTTGAAGCTCAAGTCCCAGCAAATTTAAAAATTTAAAAACTTTTAAACTTTTAAAAATTTTTAAACTTTTAAAACTTTTGAGATTTTAAATTTTAAAATGTTGGAATGTGATAGATAATGTAGAACTTTATTAATGATACATAATGACATTATGTTTTGGTTTTTGTATAACAATTTTTACAAAGTGATTTTTAACAAAATGATTTTAAGGGTTAGATTTATACACACAACATACATATACAATATTGCACACATAAAGTATATAATTAGAGAATATTTTATGTGTATTAGGAATAGGAAAGTATTGTAGCAAAGTTAGTGATTGTATTTTTAATTTTATTAATTAATGTAAGGGTGGTACCAGTTTCAACCAATGAGATGTAAATGTGTAGTATTTCAAATGAAAGAATTGTGTGGTTAATTGACTCTGAAGAAGCCAGATTGCTGGCGAAAGCGCTTAGTCCTGTTATATCAATAAATTGTGATTGCTCACTCGCCTGGAGGTGGATTGTACTTTGTGGTGTTCACTTTGATTTTATGTTGTGCTGGGACACTGAGTAAAAGTGAGGCTTTACTGTGCTAAAGAAGCAGATCATGGTAGCATTAACACGAAAATATTATGGCACAAACAAACCACCCACAATGGAAGTAGACTGTAACCAGAAAGGAGTGGTAACAGTCCTGCTGTAAGGTGAAGTTCAAAAGTACATGGTTCTCAAGCATCCGCAAGTATGCAGATTCATAACCTCCCTCAATGAGAAAGAATTGTTATTTATAGTGGCTACAGTGGTGCAGCGGTTAGCTTTGCCACCTCACAGCAAGAGGTTGTCTGGTTCAATTCTCGGCTGGGGTGCCTTCTATGCAGAGTCTGCATGTCCTCCCTGTGGTCGTGTGGGTTTCATCCCAAAGACTTGCAGTAGGGGGATTGGACACTCTAAATTGGCCCTAGGTGTGCATGTGTGTGTGCCTTCTGTGGATGGTTGGGTGCCAGGCTGGTAACTCAACACTGTAAAAATCCACTGTCAATCATGAGCAGACAGATGATCCACTCTGGCAACCCCTAACCAGGAAAAGCCAGAAGAAGTATCTGATTGAAGTCATTTTATGAATTTGCTCATGTAAGCAAAACCATAGAGAAGACAGACCACAAGCCTCTACAAAGTATTTTTGCAAAGCTATTACATTCAGTGCAATCGGGGCTACAGAAAATGATGCTTTCTGCAAAGACCTGATGTAGAAGAACAAGCCAGGAAAATGCATGTACATGGTTTATGCATTAAATAATGTCTAGTTGAATTAAATTTTATTTTAGAAGTGTAGTTGGCCAATGAATTAGAATTGTTGTCAGTGATAATTGTTCTTACTATCTCACAGGGAAAATAAAGAGAGTTCGAAAGACACACTGAGAGTGACATAGAGATGCAACTCCTCAAGATAAGTGTGTTAAATGGGAGGAAGGATGAAAAGAGAAACAGGATACAACAAATCTGGTCATATTTTGTTTCTAAAGAAGAAAATTTAAAAAATCAAAAATGTTTATTGAGAGTATAGTGAGTAACAGCACTGGTAGTCACAGTGAAGACAAATGGAACAGAGCAACTAAGATCATCTGGGCATTGTTAAATAAAAAAAGTGAGAAATTATTCTAATATTCTAATCTGAAATGTTGATGGAGATAGAGGCTTTGCTGAGATCCTGTAAAGGAACAAGACTTATAAGAATCAGCTTCAGGAACAGATAACTTAGACATAAAAACCTTTGTTAAAACTAACTAACTAAATAGATGGATAGATAAATAAACAAACAGCCAACTTATTTCATTTCGGACAAATACAGTACCTCATCTCTGTGGACTACTTCACTAAAGACTCTAAAATGATGAATCTGAAATTCACACTATCATGTGAATTAATAACGGTTTTCATAAGAATTGTTCACACTATGGCATACCAAAGACACTCAACAATATGTCTCAGTTCATGAGCCTAGAGTTTCAAAAGTTTGCAGGATAATGAAATTTGTTTTCCACAACAACACCACAATATCTGTAAGTAAATTGGCAAGAGGACTGGATAACACAAACAATAATAAAATAAAAGGAAAAGGCATGTCCTGGAAGAAAACTACGATAAAGGTTTATCACTACCTACTTTGGTATTACCACTACCTACCTTGGTATAGCAATGCATTGCTGTAGCACACTACCTTGGGATTGCAATGCATTGCTATAACTTACAGAGTTGTCACTTTTGTTTAGAGGAAGACAACTAAGAATGAGTTTACCAGTCTCTTCAATGCTGCTAAATCTATAAAGAGTGTAGAGTCTCAAAATGAAATGGGAATTTGCATGACAATCTCATAAAAATGTCATGACATGTTGCACAGGTAATCAGTAAAGTAGACTACTGGACACATAGTGAGATTACAGCATCTTTACAGTAGGAATGAGATATAACATCGGCCAGTCCAACTTCACAATGATGAAACTTATTGGTACTACACTGAGTGACCACTGAGAGCCAAGTCTTCTGAAGAAATCAGAAATACTTGTAAAAAAACAATCTAGCTTCTAAGACAGGATTTCTTTTTAGCTACAAAGACGGAAAGAGAAGAAAACTTATATTTAGAGGATCAGACACACATAATGGAAAGGGGTCAAGCCAGTGCTAAGGAAGTGGAGAAAATAACGAAGAAGAGACACTCCCCCGGATTCACAAATCCTCCGTGTAAGACTTAATAAGTCTTACTCGGAGGCTGCAGTTGAACGGTATGATGTCAGCATTCCATGAATATGCATGAGGGCATGCTGACTCAACCGTAAGTCTTACACGGACCGTGTAAGAAAGCAGGGGGGTGTGTCCAACTGCTGAACAGTCTAAATGTCCACGCCCCTGCAAGTGTTTAAAATAAAAGCAAATAAACAAGAGCGCGTCTGCTCAAATGTCCCTGCACCCAACACCTCACTGTCTGATATTGTAAACCCCCATCACAGTTCTAAAATGCATAACTATTTTTTTTTTAAATTCCCAAAATAGTTGCCCGTATTTGCGCATGTGTGCACGGGTGTGCCCATTGCTTAGCTACAGTTAGCAATTCTGACATGGAAGAGCATAAGAAAAAATGTTTATGCAAATTACACCACATAGCAATAGCGTAATGACAGAGTGTTCGCACAAAGAAGAGGCATTCATGGTTTGAGTCCCACCACTCCCTTTCGTATTTATTTTTTAAATCAGTATATGGAATAATACCTAACATATATGTTTAAACATAACTAAAAAGAAGTGAAATGGCCAATGTATCAGTGAACAAAATAATTATTTTAAAGGATCCCAATATAAAATTGCCTGCAGTTAAGCAGCGCTTCACCCAGCGCAATAGAGTTGCCCATAGTTCAATAGCGCTTTACCCAGCGCAATAGAGTTGCCCATAGTTTAATAGTGCTTTACCCAGCGCAATGTGTTTGTGAGGACGTGCGCACTGTTCCAACCAGGGCACTGTAGGGCACCAAGGAGCAATGTAGAGCAAAGTTGCTTAAATGCAGCCACATCCCCTAGCCTGTCTGGACAGTATGAAAATAAAATGAATGACAAGGTTCGAACCCAGGACTCTGTGCATCAGAAGCAAAGTACAGAACCACTAAGCCATGACAAAATAGGGGAAACAGCCACTGTTAACATTCAAATACTTACTAATGGCAGTTTAACCATTACTAAGCAGGTCTGCAGTCAGCCGAGAATTTTACAAAACGGCCAATCACAAAAAAGTGTGGGAAATGCGGCATATTTAAGCCCCACAGGTGGGAATACACACCATAACTGATTGTAGCTCACATCTGCAGTTAGAATGTCTGGTGACGGAGAGGGAACATGCTTCCAAGCGCAATGTTGGGGCATTGAGGATTTGAAATACATGGTTTGTCTCCTTGTCCACAGTCATGAGTCAAGACTCCTGCAGGGCCAGTTGCAAGGGATGGAGTACAAGGCAGGGTCTTGGAACCGGTTAGCTCGTGACCTCACCAGTGTCACAGGCATTCCTCAGACTGGCGAGCAGGTCCGTCACCACCATGCAGACCTGAAGAGATGAAAGCAGGACCGCCTGAACCAATTGATAGAGTAGGCCCGTGGGATGTGGGATGCCCCACAACTGAGTATGTAGCCATGGAATGCAGTATGTAAGAATTGATAATGGAGTATGTATAATGGATAGGTATGTCTCAATATCCCTTCATTTACTTTACAGCTGCAGGTGACCGTGCTGCGAATCAGCAAGCCTATGCTGATAGGCTGCTAAGGCTGCGCCACCAGGCAGGTTAGTGATTATTCCGCATGTATTGTTTTATAAAATATGGAAGAGAGCATGAAAGAAAGTGTTTTAGTCCAATAATACAGCCATAAAAAATTGCCTGAATAAGTCCTCTGCATGTACTGTCAGATAAAAAAAACATCAGAGAGGCAAAAAAAGAGTGTAGTAACCCATTAAGAAAGGTAACATATGACTGGAATAATATCTCTGCAGGCACTGTCATATAAAATAAGTGAGTGAGCCTGAATAAAGAGTGTTCTAACCCATTAATAAAGGTATAATATGTCTTGAACATGTCTGCCATATACACCGTTAAAACAAATAAAGGAGTGAGCCTGTGGAAAAGTGTGTAATGTCATTAATAAAGGTCTAAAACCCGAAGTGTGTCTGTGTCACAGAGTTTGAAATGTTGTTGTACCCTTGCATTATACAAACAGTACTGTTTGAAAAGGTGCTGGCAACCCAGAGTTGTGCAGTCCCATATAAAGTGGGTGATGGGAGTGCTAGTAGCTGTGAAACATATATACAGTCTACAACAGTCAGTTACAGGCTGGCATGAATAAGTAAATCTGGCACACGTGTAGCATGTTATTTTTCCCCAGAAATGTGAGTGTGTGTCATGAAATGCAGGGTTCTATACAAATCAAAGTGAAAATGTCATGTGAAAACATCCCAGTAATGTAGATAAAGAAATATAAATGCAATCAGGAAATATGTAGCAGTAACATCTGCATCCTGGACAGTTAGTATGTCAGATATAGGTCAGGCATATATTGAACTAGCCAAACCCATTACACAACCTAATGTATGGTGGCAAGTGTAATAATACATGTAGGGGATATACACTTGCAGTCACTAGGAATGCAGTGTAGATGAAAAGGTAATTATAAGATGTTAACCGAGGTTTTTTCTACACCCTACTGTATGTGCATAAACCATGCAATTCCACACCTCAATGGGTATGTGTAATCTTAAATATTTGTTGGGACATATGTCCTATTGTTCTATAAATATTTGCATTCACGTTGATGCATGTGCCCTGTTTAAACACCACAATCATGGTGGCCTGTTGGTACCAAACATCCCTGCATGCTGTTGGAATATCTACTGTGGTTCAATATATGCATGTGTTATGATTGCTGTTCAGCTGTTGTAACCTTGGTGTGTTGGGTTAATGGGAATATTACTGCATGCTGTTACAACTAATCAGGAATGCTGTTTTGCTTATGTTGTAATTAAACACACCTAATCACAGAACGTATGGGAAGGCCTGTCCCAGCGGACTCACCTGTCCCTCCTCAGCTGGTGAGTGCACCTGGCACCAGCAGGTCCGGTGCCCAGCCCGGGATCCCCTCCTCCGTTGGTCCTGTGCCACCTTCGGGTGGAAGTGCTGCAGGGGATGGGGCTCATCCCCCCGTGCAAGCATGGGTGGAGAAGGGCCACCTGTCACCCTTTGAAGGGTCCGGGTTGTGGTGCATAGGGAGATCCAGCGTTCAGTCGCTGATCCCCTATGCCAGCTCGAGGCAAGAGTGGCGTGTCTCACGTGTGAGCCTGCCCATCCTATGCAGCCCCCAGCACAGCCACCCTCGGGGCTGTGAAGGTTCAGTGGTGACTGACCATGGGTGGGGATCTCAGTTCCACTGTTACCATCTGTGGGCTCATGGGCTTGCGATTTCCAAACATCCGACCCCATCAATTGTGTTCACCCACCCCATGTGTCATACCCTGCCCCTGTATGCTTCTTGTCTGTCTTGTCTGTTTACCTTCCCAACCTACCTCCCCAGACATACCTACTTCCTCTACCTCACTTCCCACTCTCACCTGAAAAAAAAAAAAAGGTGCAATCTGTACCCACAAAAAAATTATGCCCCATACACAGCTGCCATTTTGCACACATGTCCATTGGACATGTAAGCTGATAATTAGAATTGGCAGTACAACATACTTTGTTGTCCTCACCCCTCTCCCAGGGGTGGAAGGTTTCAAATTTCTCTCCAAATTCATTGCATATGCACAGCTGTTGCTGTTAAAGAAATGGGCAGCTATGGACCTTCCCTACACCCGTCCTGCACATCCCTAGCCTTGTTTACCTACTGTGTGTCCCTCTTTGTGCCCCCTTTTTCACCACTTTCCTATCTCCCCATTTTCTTTTCTTTAAAAGAAATTAGTGCAGGGGTTAGCGGGAGTAAGCACTTTTAAGCAGTAGTAAGTGGGTTTAAGCGAGTGTGCGCATGTGTGCGCTTAGTTAAGTGTCGCTAAGTGTCACGCAAGCCCACGCAAACCCGCTTACAACTGCTTAAAAGTGCCTTAGTCACTCTATGGCAGGGCCCTTGTTCTGCTGAGCAGCAAAAGAAAAAACCTCTGCCAGTCTCGAACCCCAGACCATTGTCACAATAGACTGCATGAATTACCACTAAGCCACAGCAGATATACAAATAACTTGGTTCTGAAATAAATATATCATGTATTACAATGAGGGAATGGAAATGGAAATTAGGAATGGTATAACACAAATCCTTTTCTGTGGGTCTTTAGCAGCAGTGGTTGTGGAATTGCATGACATGCCTGTGAAAGGAGAACCAGCCATCCTAGCAGGGAATATTGTTACAGAGCACCTTACAAACACCACACAGTATCAGACCAGGATAAATACTGGCCACAGGAATACAGTGCAATAACCACATTTGTATGGCAGTTAATTGTGTAAGTGAGAAAAAAGTACATACTCCCATGTATCCTGTGTTAGCATTTGGAGGGGTGCGTACATATCTACACTGAGATGTGTGTACTGGAAGCAGCAACATTCAGGTTTGAGTACAACATGCATATAACTGGCTACAACCCTAGCATCAGATAAGAGACATATACCAAGCTTCAGACTGACAAAACAGTGTCCAGAACAAACAAGCATGGGCCCCACCTTGGAAATCTAAAAGGGCTACGCCTACCTAACCTAGCATTTTATAGCAGTGGGCTGCAATCACAGTGAGTAATGCAATCACCAAACAGCAGACTGCATGCAATTACTGAATGGTGGGCAGCAATTGGTGCAGAGGCTGTCACATGCACAAGTGCAGATACCTAGAAAATCAGGCTGTACCTGCAGTCCATACATGCAATTATATCATTGCAGGTGCTGTGAGATAGAGAGTGAGAGAGAGAGAGAGAGAGAGACATGGACACAGACACACTGAGACAGAGACAGAACAGAGTGAGAAACTGAGACAGAAAGTTGAATAGTGGGCGAAAACCCAAAACAAACCACAAATAAAAAAAACCCTACAAAACCATAACATACAGAGCAGGGAAATACAAAGGTAAGGTATGTAACTCACATGTATGCATTGGCATGTTGTAGATGTTCCTGAATAGTACTCTACACACTGCAAATCATCCATGTGTGGCAGCAGTATGTATGTATCTGTATCTGCACACGTGCATAGGGCAAGGGACATATTGCAACTGTTAGTGAAGGGTGGACAGATATCTGTCAGTGAAGGTTGATATGTGCACATATCCATGTAGGTCGTAGTGTGTGGCCTAGAAAACAGCATGCAGTGCACAGGAGCGGCCTTAGGTCAACTGGTGGCCTAGGCAAAAGGGCTCCATGGCACTCCCTACCACACTTCCTGGTGCCCCCATCCTTGTCTTACTACACCACATAAATAGTGGAAAACCACCCCTGCTAGAGTGGCGCCCTAGACAGCCGCCCAGTTGGCCTGTGCCTAAGGCCAGCTATGGAAGTGTTGATATATGTCATGTGGTGGTTAAATGCTGTGGGACAGATTTGTAAGATCTGCTGTGTTACAGCCAGTGAGGCCTGCTAATGCTACAAGGGCTGAGGACACCCACATGCATTCTGAACAACATTGTGCAATTTAATCACATGCCTGTACATCCCACAACTGTCGCATAAGTGATATCCCCACCATGAAAGGCGGACTGTGTATGTGCCTATATGTACATCCATGTGTACAGCAATGGATGTGTACATGTATGTGTAGAGATATGCATATATATATATATAATATATATATATATATATATATATATATATATATATATATATATATATATATATATATATACATATAGAGTGAGAGAGAGAGATACAGAGACACAGGGTCATATGTACCACAACAGGTGTGTGGTGAACAAGTCATCGACTGTAGACAAGTGTTGATACTGCAGTGCCATTCCACCTTCCCAAAACAGTGTACCCATTAACTAACACATAGGCAGAGATCTACCTAACAGTGAAGGTGTGATAAGGGAACATGGGACACAGGTGGACAGTAGCCTCCACTTTGATGAAGACAGTGCCACACTACACCTGTAATCTGTCTGTGTGGTATGTGTCATGACAACAGGTGTGTCATCTATGGAAGTATAGGGTAGAGTTCCCCTCTACTCATCACAATGCCCTGTGTGGTATGTACTTCACATGACAACTACACCAGGTGAACAGGCCACAGACAGACCTCCCAAAGGGTAATACTAGCCGCAAACAGATGCCCTATGCAGACTGACTCACAAAACCACAGCTACACTGTATTGCATACTGGCCACACAGAGGTGACCTCTGCCGGACATACAGAGGTATGTCACACCCATAGCTGGGTGACAACCACCATGGCAACATATCACAATCCCTCCGGGATACATGCTCTAGGGCCCTAAACCTTGTCAGCTCACTAAACAGCACATGCTGGAGGGATAGGTTCCCATCTCAGAGATATGCCATACACCGGAATAGACCGCATAGCAATAGCAAACAAGGCTCCTCCTTAGCAATTGTTATACATACCCCTGATGATTGTGTGGGAGATTGGTAATACACCCCAGGAAACAACTCTGTGGTTCAGGTTCACAGGGGCAAGTGAAATCAAAGTACATGTGCGGCAAAGGCCAGGGTAGCATATGGCTAGGCTGCCGTAGGCCCTAGGGCCAATAGCATATTACCTACCTATGACATTATGCACTTACACATGTACTTAATGCAATAGCTGCTATGTGAGGTTGAATAAGTGTAATGCTGAATGTGTGCAAGGTCTGTAAAGGTGTGATAGCTTAGTGTGATGTTGTATCTGACATGGTAGTGACTATCCTAGCTGTGAGGACAGCAACTGATGTGTAATGTACTGTTAGGCAGACATAGTAGTACGGCATATGATGTGATGTAGTTCTCCATTGACGAATGTGGTGTCTCATTGTAGGCTAAAGCAATACATGTAGGCTTAGTGAGTGGTACTGCTGGTGAATCCATCACCAATATGAACTGTAGTACTACCTGAAGCTGTAGGCCTAAACAGCACAGTATGGTGTGTGTTCACATTGCTTGGAAACACTGTCATGTGTGTTTCCTGTAGCCTGCACAGAGGACAGAATGCAGGCATAAGGGTGTGTAAGTAGTGGCACACATAACGTATGGTACACAGGTAATGCTCATCTGTGTTGGCATACAGTGGTGTGTTGTATGTTTGCCTGATGTGTGTGTGATTATGCCTGTACAATGGCTGCAATCATATGTGTGTTACAGGGTAAACATGTGTATCCAGCAACATATATAGTCTGTTACAGCAGTATGCCACCTATAGTAACAACTGGACGTATCTGTTAGGCAGGGCTATGGCATCAATGACTAGGGTGGTTGATTGGTACTACTGTACCTGTACTTTACATCCATTGCAATGGATGACATCTCTGTTCATGCATATGGTGTGATATACACCCCTGTCTTGAGGTTGTGCAATGTGTCACAAACAGTGTGTCGGGTACTGTTGTATAGTGATGTGATATATATAGAGTCTGTCAGACAGTGTTAGTTAGTTGTGGCCTGTGAACCAATAAGTGGTATTGAACGTGTGTAACCTCTGACACACAATAGGATGGTATATATGTCAATAAAGTGATATCTGTGGGTAAAGGTGTAATGTGTGCCACAGGACACTCTCACACATATTGTTCATATCTTTTTCAGCCAGATGGCCCACCAACGCAAACCAGCGTACACAGCGGATGAGGAAGAGGTGATACTCGACAGCCTATTGCAGCGGTACACAATGCTGTTCTCCAGAAGCAGCCAGCACCAGCAGGAGCAGACTGCACTGTGGCAGAAACTTGTTCGTTGGGTAAATGACATAGGCATGCATAACCAGACATATGAGCAGGTACGCCATCACTGCAGTGATTTAATTAGACAAGTCCAGCGGCATGCGTCTGATATCCAAAGACAGCAGCTTGCCACAGGTGGTGGGGTGGCCATTCATCCCCCCTCACCAGAGAGGAGGAGCTGCTCCTAAGCGTGGTGGCTCCTGGACAACAGCTACATCAACCTCCAACATGTGTTGTAATGGAAGCCAGAGCCACCCAGCACATCCACCTGGAGCAAGCAGGTAACATGCCCTACCTGTAGACTACAGTTAACTGTATTGTTAGATTATGTCTACATGAGATGTGTACTGTGTGTTTAGCAGTTCCACTGCCTAGTGTTGTGCAATACAGATAATATTCCTACACCTCTGACTGTTGACTGTTGTTGTACTGCAGTTTAGCATACCCACTGTAGCAATGCCACAGTTGTGGCCACTGATGAACCCTCTCATAGTCTCGTAGGTCCCTCTGGTGTGATGGCAGGGCAGCCGATCCATGCTGGTGAGTGTGTTATACCTGCAATGCTGGTAATGAAATATGCATGTCATAGGTGAAGTGTAGGCCATGTACACGTAACACACCTATGCATAATGCATGCCGTGCATGTTTGCTGTGAGACGTTGCACAGCTCAATAATGTCAGTAGCTGCCTCAATGACATGCAATACACAGAGCATGACACACAGTTGTGGCAACTCCGTACTGCACATTGGATAGGCATAGTTGCAACACCTGTACACAACATAACACATTTATCACATGCAGTACAGAAAGTCATGCTACATATGGCGTAACCACACACCCACTGTAAGGTCACACTTCAGTATCCCACATGTCATGCACACACACATGATGTACCTCAGGGGTAGAGGCCTATCATGGGGCTGTGAAACACTCTTCAACACATAACACAGTCATGTTAGGCAATGCTCCTTACTGGGCACCTCATACACCCATGTCCAAAGTGGCTGTGTAATAATGAACGCATCCATGGCACTGCAGTTCAGGTACAGCATGCTAGGCAGTAGTCTGTCACACAGTAGTAGCCGTGAGTGACCACAAGATGCATGATGATGATGATGGCACATGGTACTACACCCGATCCGGTTACAGTGACCACAGTACTACACATAGCAGTCTTTGCTGTGCACCTCATTGTTCTGTGTGTGCAAACATATGCACCTATACACACCATGCATAGCATGTTGTGTGTGTGCTTACATATGCTAGTACACACATTTTGCACAACAGTCGCCATCTGTAAAAAGAGTCACATATATGTCCTGGAATGCTATTGGGTGTATAGGTCACATGACACACATTGGGTTTGTGTGGTGTTTAATGTTGCAGTCGTGTAGCATGCCATGTCATGGCTGGCACCAACATATCTGCAATATGTTCCACACTCACCATAACCACTGTACAATGTCCATGTCGTGCATTAGGATTCCTTCACATCTACATGCACCACTCATCCCATGTCTGTACATCGCATGCATTTGCTACACCTGTGCCCACTATTATGTGCTATGAATACAGACACTGTCATCAGACATGACGATCTATTTGTCACACAGATAACACATGCAGCCATGGTATGTATACCACTGAGTGATGGTGCACATGACATTGCAGAGCAGATAATACTTGCACAGCAATGTTGTATCCATGTACACATTGTGTTCCACGATGTAGCCAATCATTGAACAACTACACACATGCATCAAAGCCATGCATAATGTCATTAAATAGGGCTGTCTACACTTGCACTGCATGGTGTTGAGCAACACATGGTCTGCATGCTGACATGTGTGTGGTGACTGTTTGCCTTGTGATACTGTCACCCACCATCACCCACTATTGTGTATGTGTTGGATTGCAGGTGTGTGTGTGTGTGTGTGTGTGTGTGTGTGTGTGTGTGTGTGTGTATGTGCTGTGGTGAGCTGTGTATTTCTGTGCATGTGTGCATGTGTTCATGTGTGCATGTGTGCATGTCTTCATGTGTGCATGTGTGCATGTGTGCATGTGTGCTAACATCATGTACAGATTGTAAAGTGTGTTTCCTGTCTTCCTTCCACAGGTGCTGAGTTAGGGGTGGCTGAATGCAGCAAGGAACCTGATGTCACTGCCACTAATAGTGGAGAAGATGAGACATGTATTGTGGCACAGGAAGGTCTGACAGGGTCTGTCATTGGCCCACCATTCCACAGTACACAGCGGTCAACCCGATCTATGCACACTCATACTGCCAATACATCCCTTGTCACCAATGGCCGTAGCTGAGGGACAGCATACAGTTGACATTGACCAGGAGAGTGTGGTACCTATGGCAAATGCATCCCCTCACAGCAGCCATAGCTGGATTACCGGAACGGTACCACATAGGCAGATGTCCAGGGGTTCTCGGGGAAGCACTACTGGTTGTATTGCCCCTGGCAGACGTGCCCCCAGAGGTATTACAACCTCCAGTATGTTCTGGGCTGTAATGCAGGCACAGGCACGTATGGAACAGTACACCCGACAGGGACTAAGGATGCAGAGGGCCCATTACACTGCTATTAATGACAGCATCCGTGACCTTGCCGGTGCCATCCGGGATTACACCGAGGTCCTTGATAGCCATTGGAGGGAGACATTAGATGTCCTCAACAATGTGTCAGCCATGAGCCAGGACCATGCGGGACGGATGAGAAGCCAACGCGGACGCATGCCAGCAACAGCATCAGCTGGCAGTCGTCGTGGACGGACGCGTAGTGGCAGTACCAGCCCCAGCAATGCTGGGGCTGGCCTATCCATTGACCATCCTACTAGACTATGTGCACATGGCACTGGCCAGTCCCAGCAGGGACATGGGTCCAGTCATCATACTTCTGCCTCTAATGATAGCACCCAGTCAGGGTTGGTACCTGATACTGCCCGTAGCACCCCTGCTAGGCACAGGTACTGTGTCCATGGCCAAAGACAGTGATCTGTATGGCCTAGCAGGTACAGTCTGTGGCTGTCCCACAACTACCCGTATATGGCAGCCACATGGTGGAGTTGTGTGCATGCAGACACACACACATTTACCATACAACTAGGGCTCACACATACACACACACACATTACATCAACATTGGCCCATGCAGTACTGTTGTCCCTCACACACACACACACACACACACACACACACACACACACACACACACACACACACACACACACACACACACACACACACACACACACAGACATGCCGATTGGATGGGTCAGTGTCGGGCTCTGGCAAACCTACAAAACACCCTGTGCATATCATGACACCTGTGCCACCTCCTGTCATCTGTCACATTGATGAAGGAATAGGCTAACATGGTTCTGATGCACAGGGTGACATTATAGCAGTGTAGCAATTGTAGCAAGTTGCCAACAGGAAAGTGTACTGATATCCTTGTAGGTATATCTGAGCAGGCATTATGCATCACAGCTCTGATAGTCATTGTAGCATTGTTTACACCAGTGTTAGGTCTGAGTATGTATTGTCCACCCATGTGCCACTTGGCTGAAGTGTACAGTGTTGCCAGCATGTGTTAGTGAGTGGACAGTACGTGTGTGATGTGTGCAATACAAATTAGCGGGTGTACATCTGTGAACATGGTGTGTGCGCACTGTCTGCATGTACGTGCATAGTGGACACATGGGATGTGTGACATACCCTGTTCTACACATTGTTAACATCTCATGGTATCTTTCGATGGCCAGTATGCATTCTACTACAGATATGTAGTAACATGGGTACAAATGTGTGTATGACATGGGTTGGCACTATGCTGTGGGTGATACCGTAGATATCTGTCAATGATCTGCAGTCAGGTAGTATACACCACCTCAACAGCATGACTATAACCAGCCATTAGATGATGTCCTGACAAATGACTCACAGTTGTAGGGAACTGAGTAACAGTTGGATCCTCCCAGTACTATACTATAACAGTAACCAGTGGTATTGACTGCCACACATTCCTGGTACCACACCTGTGTGGCATATAGCCCTCTTAGGTACATGCAAACACACTAGGGATATGTCCATCCACATCTGGAAATGCATGCATTGGCCTACACTGCATTCCACGGATGGGACACATATCCTACACAAGGGTATCATACAGACAGATACCTGTTGTCCAATACATGCTGTATAGCAGTATGCCGTATATGGCATAGTCATCCACATTTACTATACATACTATCCCAACAGTACCACATAGGTGGTAGCCCTGAACATGTATGTTGGGTACCAATGTGTACAGACAGACACATGTTATGTCATCTCTTCCTTGGTATCCACATATCCAGAGGTATTGTGGGGTCCCTCGGTGTTTCACATAACACATTAGGGACCTGCATGCATATCCACAGGGCTGGTGCACACCTATAATGACTGTCCATTATTGCCAGTCATTGTTGTGTATGAACATGTCTGACATATACCCTGGCAATTACCCTCACTCACAGTACTCTACAGTACGTGTCATGGGTGTGTGCGGCAGGGATGTCCTTGGCCACGGATCACTTCATTGGCCGGGCTTGATGCATACAGTCATATGTGACCTATGATCTGAAAAGCAGCGGCACAATCTGTGGAAGGTTACAAATGTATTCATGTTGTATGCAGGCTTCACACCTATCTACTGATTGAGGTCACATGTACACAAATTTATTTGACATGCAGATACCCGATGTGAGCAATGCACATACTGTTTGAAACATATGTCATACCGTAGTAAAAGCAAAACCCACACTGCACTGACCACCTGTGGCGCACACACACACACACACACACACACACACACACACACACACACACACACACACACACACACACACACTCACACACACACACACACACAGTTTGCAGGACTCAAAACCCTACCTAACTATGTTATGATGCAAGAGAGGTACGCATTAACACAGCGTTATATGCATTACTGGGTGGTTGCTGTCCTCCTTGAATATTTGTAGGATGCTGACATCATCAGACTTTCCAAAGAGGGATGTACCTCTTTTAATGTGTTTTCCCGGTCTCCAAAAAGGGGATTCTTCTCAAAGGAAATCACACACATACACACACCCCCACACACACTTGGCATTTGTAGGACTCCAACCCCTACCTAATGATGCTAGAGAAGTACGCATTAACACAGCACGCTATACACATTTCTAGGTGGCTTCTGTTCTCCTTGAATATTTGTAGGATGCTGACATCATCAGACTTTCCAAAGAGGGATGTACCTCTTTTAATGTGTTTTCCCAGTCTCCAAATGGCTACTCCTCTCAAAGGAAATCACACACATACCCCCACTTGGCATTTGCAGGACTCAAACCTCAACCTAACTATGTTATGATACTAAAGAGATACACATTAACATGGCACACTATATGCATTACTGGGTGGTTTCTGTTCTCCTTGAATATTTGTAGGATTCTGACATCATCAAACTTTCAAGAGAGGGATGTACCTCTTTTAATGTGTTTCCCCAGTCTCCAAAAATGCTACTCCTCTCAAAGGAAATCACACACATAGCGTTTGCAGGACTCAAACCCCTACCTAACTATGTTATAATGCTAGAGAGGTACGCATTAACACAGCACACTATATGCATCACTGGGTGGCTGTTGTCCTCCTTGAATATTTGTAGGATGCTGACATCATCAGACTTTCCAAAGAGGGATGTACCTCTTTTAATGTGTTTTCCCAGTCCCCAAAAAGGCTACTCCTCTCAAAGGAAATCACACACACTTGGTGTTTGCAGAACTCAAACTCCTACCTAACTATGTCATGATACTAGAGAGATACGCATTAACACGGCACGCTATATGCTTTACTGGGTGGGTTCTGTTCTCCTGGTATATTTGTAGGATGATGACATCATCAGACTGGACATGGTAATGTGTGTACACGTTTTTATGCAATTCCAGGAATAATCCATGTAGGTCGGCAGCTATCAACAGCTTGTACAGGACCCCGTGAGTCTCACCTTATGTGATCTATCTGTGGACACATTGCCATCCCTTCATATGTCAACACATATCTATGCACAGATTGTTGGTTTTGTAGATACGGCATGTGTCTGTGATGTTGATGAAGAGCTGTTCAAAGTCTATGTGGGACATGTGTAGCTCTGTTCTGTGATGTATGTCCTGGGTGGCTGCCTTGCAGATGGTGTAGCATGCTTGGGAACCATGATCTGTACATGAAAATACAACAGTTGGTAGGGTTGTGTGTTTGTCGGTTTCAATAGCTTTGTGTATGACTTCTGCCATGATGCACTCCATGGCCTTGCAGATCAGACTTTATAGGTTTACTGGACTATACTTCCCATGGTGTGTTGTGCACCCACACATGTGGGGAGTGCCATAGGTTGCTGTAACACATTTGACGGATCCAGGTCCTGTGGAGTGGGTGAGGCTCAACAGACTGTTCAGGTGCAGGGTCTGTTTGTTCTGTAGTGCATGCATGACACATATTGGTAAACAATGTAATACAATTGCTGCCATGCCTTTGGATTTGGGTGGAGATGTTCAGCCATTCTACATGTGATATCTCCTGGTATGATGTCAGGGACTATCGTCAGTGGGGGGTGGGTATGTATACATGGGCCTGTCTGACAGGATGTCGGCAATGTCAGTAAGGTACATTTGTCCCTGACTCAGCACATATATGCGTGTACATTACTATTTATTACATAGCTGAAGGACATGTCATGATTCTCAGTCTGGACTCCTTCTCAGCTACTTTTTACAATACACCAACAAACCTGAGCACTAATCCTGGTTATACTCTTTTACACACTTAACACCCTACTGATCCTTTGTGATCAAGCTACAGAGTATGTCATCATAATACACTGGCATGTCCAGGGATCGGTTTCATGTGCACTCTCCAGTCCAGCTAGTGAATATTGTGGTTATGACACGTCACATCTGCCTCATACACACAGACAACCCTCTCCTCCTCACATCACACTCACATATATGTGGGAGATGTAACAATATTGACATACAGGACACTGAGCTCTCTCGACCCATGACTGGCATACTCTATCAGGTGGTGAGGGTGACCACACACACCACATATCAGTCTCAAATACACCGATAGTGACAGCAAACAAGCCACATTATCACACATACACATATACGGAGGCTCTACATACACTCTGCCTAAGCAGCAGAGACCTCCAAAGCAGACACACATACAACTGCTACTCCACTACAATGCCCACATGTCACACAATTCACAATGTCAGTGTGCCACACAGTCACTGCCCTTTGGGCTAAACAACACACCTGATACACTTGTTATAGGTGACACTTAATGTCAAACACACTATCGTCCCACTCACCAGACCAGACAGGGGAATAGTCACTTTGAGCTGTCTTTCAGGTGTCAGGATCCACCACATAACACATGCACTCAGGTCACTTCAAAGCAAGTCCAGGACTGGCTCCATCATTGTCCATGCTGGTGCGTACAACCTCAGACGTTCCTCCCTGGACCACATGACATGACACATAGAGGAACTCTGTGATCATGTAGCCCAGCCCAGTATTACCCTGACCTTGTCTAGCATCTTACACTTGCCAAGTATGATGTCACAGTATACCAACAAACTGATCACGTTTAACAGTTGGCTAACATATTGGTGTTATTCTAAGGGGATACAGTGTCTGTCACCCTGGGGTGACATGCTCGACATGCCACATAGCTTCCTTATGGACAGCTTGCACCTGTCACCCTTGGACTTTTGAGTACTGGCTAGGGCACTTGCTGCCACCATACTGCCCTATTTAAGCAGGGCTCAAAGGAAAGAACCACCTCCATACACATTACAGAGTACACGACACTGAGGGTAATGCTGCTCAACACCAGATGTCTTACCCTCAAATTGCGCCCACTCAGGAATCTCCTCAGTATGGAGAATAGCAATATCTGTGCACTAACAGACACATGGTTGAGGCTCCCACATGCACACCAGCACTACCAGGTTGTATTTTGTACCATGCTTTCTGACCACATATCTCGGAATGGCCAACATAAATAGGGGGAGTATCTATATACATCACAGATACACACACCTCCGAGTTGGTAGCACTGCACAATGCATTACGGACCATACATATGCACCTAACATTGTGCAAATCTGCCTTTTGGTTTGTTGCCTGCTACAGACCACACTCCCCAACACAGCAACCTCACTCAGTTTTCCTGGGAACATTGGACCATATGAAGGTCTCCCCAAACACCATTATATTGGGTGACGTCAAATACACACACATTGACTGTGGATAGTACTCAGGCCCCAACACCCTCACCCAACAGCTGCTACTATTTCTAAACTCATATGCTATGGCACAACCGGTCACCACACCCACAAGAGAGGACAACATATTGGACATGATCATCACCGACATGGGGAGTCTATGTTCCACACCTGCGATATACCCCTCATTGGTAAGGGCAGAACATACTTTGTCTCACTGGACATCCATATCCTGTCCTCACACCCATCCTGGGTAATCTTGGTGAACTTCTCAAAAAGCAAACGTCACACTCCTCCAAACCATGGTGGTATCCTTCAGAGACCCTGGGTCAGTGGTAAGTATGGCTCAGACTGCTGAATCCTTTACATACACATTCTATGGACACCTAGTGGATCGCATGGATCGTTACATCCAAAATAACAACTGGACTCACTCCTCCAATGGCAGTAGACCTGTCTGGTAGACCCCAGCCATTAATACGCTTTACAATAAATGGAGGAGGCTACTACATGATAGAGCACAATCCCAGACAGGGAAGGCGTTTGTGATCTGTACTAGCAGACTGCTACAATCACTTGGGTATTTATGTCAGGCACGCTTCTAACGGACAATTGCACCAGACACATCAGACACTCACAAGGCCTTCTTCAGTTGATTCAGGTACCTGGCTGGACACTCACTGATATGCTGTGTGTTACTGCATACTGACTAAACATACCCTGAACCCACTGACATTGCCATCATCCTGGCAAACAGGTTCAGTGCAGATGTGCCCCCCCATCCCCACTAAGGTGGTACTGTCCATACCAACAGAGTGTAACCTCCCAGACATCACAAGTAAACACGTGAGTGCTGCCCTCCCCATAGCGGACAACACAGCATCAATGGGACCAGACGTTGTCCCGGCCTGTGTCGTACACAGCCTTCATGACAGACGTAACACTCACATTACATCACTGTTCGATATAAGAGTTACTGCAGGATATGTACCCACGGAATGGGGTACAGCGATAGTGGTCCCGCTCCACTGAATACTGCCACAACAGACCACAGACAATATCGGCCTAAAAGGCTAACTAGCCTGTTCTGCAAAGCTATGGAGTGTATTCAGTCATGCACATAGACATGGGAAACCTACAGACACTGGGTCCTATGCATTACAGCATTGTTGTGGGCAGATCTTGCCTGTTGGCCCTGTTCATATTCTTTCAACAGTTACCAGGTCCATCAGTGTTGGGACGGTTGTCCACACAGCCTGCCTGGACCTTGCACAACCCTTCAACACAATACCCCACTCAGCCATTATGCATAGGCTCACCAGCATCAATATCGACACATATCTGACATGATGGATTGCTACCTGGAGCAGGGATAGCACCCACATGCTCAGTGTTGCAGGTGCTATGTCTGACTATACACCAGTTACACCTGGCATCCCACAAGGCTCAGTCCTGGGACCTTTCTTGTTCAGTATATATTTGTGTGATGTACAGACTATCACAGGAGGGATATGGCTGCCCATGTTCGCAGATGACTGCAAACTGGATGCCATAATCAGCTCTCCTGCTGGCACATGCATACTCATACAGGGTCTCACAGAGATAGGTTGACTGGTGTCTGAGCCGTGGCCCACAGCTACATGCTATTAGTTGCATAGTCATCCCCTTTGAGGATGACAAGATGCCCACACATTACCACATAGGTTGTAATCCATTACAGACAGTAGTAGTTGTTTGGGTTTGGGGACATGACCTGTTCGTACTCTCGCCTTTGACAATCCTATTGCCATAGTGATTAGACAGTACTTCTACATAGCCCACCATATCCCACATGGTTTCACATGTTGATCATGTGTGGTTATTGTGCCCCTATACTCTTCACGACCATGCTTGGTTACTATGCCACCTTTGGGATGTACCTTATCTGACACCTGCAACAACTGTAATGGCCACAAATGTTACTCTTTGAGCAAATGTAGGGACTCACACAGATGCCCTGCACAGCTCTGATACAGTAACTCCAGCTCTACTCAGTCACTTACCACCTACACGGATGTGTTGTGTGCCTGTAGTTGAAGGCAATATCTGACCCAGACTTACTGGACATGCTCCACCTCAGGATATCCGACTCCCTTGCTGCTACACACTCCAGGGACATATACCTCAGCAATGATGTTAAAAGGACATGCTGGGGGGACAGATTATTATCAGAAAGCCTCCACTCACTCTGGAGTGTAGTCCCGGTTTTGCATAGGCAGAGCCACCCACTGACCACCTACAGGTGACATCTTGACAAGTGGATGGGTGATCGCATGTTTACCCATGAGATATCTTCTGGGTCCCTGCTAGACAGAGGCACAATACACTGAATGTAAATGGGCTATCTTGTGTGACATACTATTCAAAGGCACAGTGCACTGATTTGACTGGGTTGCAGCAGCCAAACACACTCTGGCTATGCTTGTACATGCCCTAGGGCAGATAGCCTAGTATCAACCTTTGAACCTATGATAATTTTCATGATGCACAATGATTATAGTTGATACTGTTTGCAGGTTTTTATCATCTTTGCTTTCACACTTTATATGAACCGCTTAGGTATCTGCAGAACGCATTTGCTTATGGCAGGGTTCCACTATATTATATACGTGTCTGTTGTCATATAAGTGTGTGCACAGGACAGATTGCTGTGTAGTGAGAGGTTCCTGGGTTAACACATGCAACTGCCTGCTATGTGTGGCCCAATGCTTTACTCCAACATGGCCCAAGTGTGTGAGCATGCCCAGTTCAGACTGTCAGTGTTCTGTTGCCTGACATTTGTCTCATGTATTCAAGTGTGTGAGCATGCCCAGTGTGACCTTTCAGTATGTTGCTGTCAGAGGTCCACTACATTTGTTGATGTATGTCTACATGTCCATTATTAACATTTGTACTGTGTGTGTTGAAAGTCAGGTTCTATTCTTACTGCAGACTCACCTTTGTGTCATAACTTGACATGGATTATGCTGTACCTGCAGGGTTTCTGTGAAATACTTTGCATAGACTTATCAACATTTCATCATACAGACTAACCACTGCAGTACTGTCATGGTTTAGTGGTTCCGTACTATGACTATAGTGCACAGTATCCTGGGTTTGAGTCCCATTGCTGCTTATATTTTCATACTGAGCAGACCAGACTGCTTAGGGATCAGTAGAGCAAATATGAGCATGTTGGCTTTTGTTCAGCTATGCCCTACCTAGACCCAGCTTGTCCAACATTGCTCAATATTAACCATCATTGCTGGACATTGGCCAATATTACTCTACATTGACCACATTTGTAGTAGTTGGAGTGTGCGATTTTGTTTACATTGACTTCATGATGGTAAATGCTGTTTAGCACTGCTTTATATTGCTTAACACATGGCAATTGTGCCTCAGGTGTTGATGCAGGGCTGCCTATGTCGGATGCACATACTACACTCCCTATACATGTTTGAAAGCAGGTAGTGTCAACGTAGGCATCCCTTTTACTATATGTGCGGGTCAGAGAGAGGTATAATTTCCAGAGTTCCTACTGAGCCAGTGTATGTGCTATGCGTTGCCTCTTTGCCAAGGCCAAAGCATACTGGGCACATCTCCTTCTGCCTACTGGGGCAGGCTCAGGTTGTTCCTCCTCTGAGTCACGCTCTGCCTGTGATGGCCTTGGCAATGGTGGGGGGCTGTTTGGCCCAGGCCTATGCTGGTCTTGCTGCAGCTGTTTTCGCAGGATCATATTATGTAGCAAAGCACATACCATGACAATTTGGGTACATGTAGTTGGTAAGTACTGCAAGGCTCCACCAGATGTGTCCAGGCACCAGAACCGTGACTTGAGAAGCCCAAACACACGCTCAATTACATTTCGTGTTTGTGCGTGTGCCTCATTATGGCGTTCCTGTTCAGGTGTGTGTGCATTTCTGATGGGTGTCATCAGCCACGGCTCCAGTGCATAGCCAGCATCCGCCAATAGGTGACCATGTGGGATGTCCCCATTGGCAAATGTCTGGTACAGCTGCGTCAAATGCCAGATATGGGAATCATGGTAGCTTCCAGGGCAGCCAGCACACACATTCAGTATTATGCCCTGGACATCGCACACAACCTGGCAGTTGATGGAGGGGAAGTCCTTGCGGTTGAAGTAGACCTTACCCCGCACACAGGCTGGTGCTTTGATGCGTATGTGCATGCAGTCTATTGCACCCACTACCTCAGGGTATTCCGCTATTTGCTGGAAGAGATACATATTGCTGGCCAATACCTCACGGGAATTGGGGAAATATACATGATCACTGACATGTGCTGACATGGCATCCAGGAACTGGTGCAGTACCCTGGATGCTGATGCCTGTGATATCCCCATCATATCACCAGTTGGTCTCTGGAAGGTACCTGTTGCTAATATTCTTAGGCCAACACATACCTTAGTTTCCACTGGGATGTGTTCCCCTCTGTTGGTTCTGTGTGTGAGGCGTGGCCTGCACAGCTCAACAATTTGCTGCAAGAGGTCTCTGTCCACTCTATAGTGCTCTACTATCTCCAGCTCATGTAGCCCCTGGTAGGTAACCCTGGGCCTGTACACTCTTCTCCGTCTCCTCACTGTGGGTTGTCCAGCAGCATTTGCATTATCACCACCCTCAGCATGTTGCATATGTCACCTTATAACAGCAATGGCAGCCCCTAACATTTTTGTCTCAGTGAAGCCTTTTCAGTTTTCACTTCTATTAGCTTACTGCAGTGTTGCAGTGTCTCTTGAAAGAAACATAATGAATTGTTGTTTGCAGAGTTTTAAGTGCTGGGCTGGGCTGGGCTAGTGTTCTGCCTGGGTAATTGCCTGATTCTGATTGTTTTCACCTGCTAGCTCTGCTAGTACTCCCTGGTAACTTCCACTATTTGGTGTGCTTCCTTTTTCCTTATTGTTTCCTCGGGGGTTGCCACGCACACAAGAGCAAACACGTACACAGCAGCTAACACGCGCGCACACATGCTTACACAGTCTATAGCTTGCTTATTCTTCTTAAGACGCACGCACACCGGTGCAAACACACTTACAATTGTTTACACAGCCTTAAATATGCTTACTCAAGCCTAAACGCGTGCACACACGCTTACACACGCGCACATTGTCTTACTCTGGTTTACTGGCGCGCACATGCACCCATGCATGCTCAGCAAGAAACTTTGGTGTTATCCACGGCATACACCTTCGATTTCTTGACTTTACCTGGCCTACCTGTTGACACACCTCTTTAACTATTATGTAAATGTAAGCTGACACATGTCACTCTGCTCCAATGAGCTTCACTCCTTTCATACATACTCCCCTCGTGATGTCACCTACCTTCTACTCTGTTACTCCCCTTATGCTTCTCCTACACTCCATTGACTGTGCTCATTTGCTATGTAAACTTGCGATTCACTATCCTAACTCTCATTTGCATAGGATTTCCTACTAATGCTTAGTTATATCTCTTAGACTGAGCTTCTCCCCTTAGCAAGCTCTACTCGGTGGCCATGTTGTCTTCAGCCTGCCAATCCCTTGCATTGTAGCTATAAAATCCACATTTGTGGATCTTAATTATTAATTTTCTGCTTTTTAGGGCACAGCGCATTTGCTCGGTGCTGTGCTACAGTAAAACCCCGGAGATCGGGATAAAAAAAAAAAGTTATTTTATTTTTAATTTGCATCACTTCCCATTGCCAATGGCCATTGGCATGCTTCCTCCTGTGAATGTATGCTTTTTTTCCAGCTGACACAGCTCCATTTTGCTCTTTGCAGAACCGTACTCAGTTATCAACTGAGTACATTTCTGCAAATAACACTACTCCTACTCGGACAGGTTCAGGTTTCCTGGATTGCAAATTTACCTCATCTGCATGGCTTTTGCCTGCAATTGAGATAATTTGCATATCCCAGCCCTGTCCATGTAGGACTAGTTTGGAGAGCTCAGTTGCACGCCCCTACCAGCTGTTCCTGGATCTCTCGGTGGACATGTTGGCTGCATGGAGTCTTACTCTACTCTAAGACTCCGTGCAAGCCTTCATGAATCCGGCCCACTGTATAAACATCTGACTGTTAAAAATCATAACTCTTATATTTAAAAATCATAGCAGATGCCTGACTTTTCTAGCATAAAAATTGTTGCTGTATTAAATCACATAATAATGTATGCAATCTTAAAAAGATCTAATTTTATGAAGAAAACCAGTAAGTCTAGGAGGAACAAGGCTAAATGTAAGTCAAAATTTGTAACTGAGAGGTGTGCATGTCAGCTCCTTTTAATATTATATTAATTTCCATCTTTACTGATTTGGACATATTTCCTTATTTTTCTCTCATTTCCCCTTCCAGGGGATCTGATACTAACATAATATAAAATGCACATGATATAAGTTCAACACACCAGCTGTAATGATTTTCAGGTTTTCATAACTTATAGAAAAAAAAACTTACATTGTAAAATGCATATGTTCAAAAACATAAAGCTGTCTGACTCTAAGCAAGATATAAAATGTACAAATGGCAATTATTTTACCCATTTGAAAATTTATTGTGAATTACCAATGCATATCTGTTACCATACTTTGCAAGTGGAAAGGTTGCTATAAAGGAGTCGATAACCTCCTTTGTGCTGGAACTATTAAACTAAGTTGATATTTTCCTTGCATATTATATTATAAGTAAGATCTCACAGTCTAAATGTTGCTATGTGGTACAATTTGTTTTGTTTTCTTCCACGATGAATAGATAAAGTTCAACTTGCTAAGGACAGGAATCCCAAAACTATACCCCCCTCCCAACAAAAAGGGTGCATCAACTTGAAAAAGGGGAGAATTAAACCCAAAAAAGGGCATCACCACCAGCATGACTCCTTGACAGTGATTTCCTGTGAAGGATGTCTGATCCTCAGCAGGTTGAATTTAGGGCAAATGGTGCTCAATAATTCAATCTTTGACAACCTCTAGGTTACCTGTTTAGTTTAATACAAGGTTACCTGTTTAGTTTAATACAAGGTTACCTGTCTAGGTTACCTGTTTAGTTTAATACAAGGTTACCTGTTTAGTTTAATACAAGGTTACCTGTTTAGTTTAATACAAGGTTACCTGTTTAGTTTAATACAAGGTTACCTGTTTAGTTTAATATAGGTTAAATTGACTCTGGAAAGTCAAGCTCAGAATCTTCTGATTAGCATATTCATTGAAATTAGGACAAACATGTATACACATTGTATTAGTTATCTTTTAGCAATAAAATAGCATGATTTTATCTATTTGTTTATCTTTCAAGTTAGCCAAAGTATCCGTGGCTTCAATATTTTCCTGACCCCACTTAAAGCTTCTGGTTTTGTTGCCTTGTCTTTCTCCATATTACCCACATTGTATTTGTTTATAATCAATGTCAATGCTGATGTCCCTTAATATACAAAATTAATAGAACTTGCCCAGTTTATGAGGTCATCAGTTTTAGTGTTTTATTGTATTTTTTTTTCGAATCACAATATATTGCAAAATCTTAGTACATTACATGCATTGACCCCTAAACCCATCATTCACTTTCCTGAGTCAGCAAATGCAGTAGTATGAATAAAGATACGATATAACCTTTATTATTGAATGTGCTCAATATTAGTTTTGTTTTCAATAGGTATGTAATGAATAATTGTGAATCAATTCAGTTATTACCAGGACCACAAATTTACACATAAAAAGTCAGTTTCCTTTCTTCTTGCAGCCCCTGAAAAGGGCAAAAGGCACAACTTTTTTTTCACCTTTTTTTTCAGCATCAGTTAGTACCAATGTATTGTACTGCCTTGACACATGGTATTGTTTCAATCTGTACAATCAAGACTTTTCCATTTAAATTACTGGAATTACTCATGTTGCTAGTTTGTTTAAAATTGAATATTTGCCTGCTCAATATTATCTGCAAAGTCTATAAACTCTCAAGACGTACATTTTATAGTATTACAAAATCCCTCTTACACTTGATTTAAAATTCATAAAAGTCATACAAACGTGTTAGGATAATTTGTGTAATGAATCAGCTGAAACAGGGGGCCAACACACAAATGTCTTCTGTACACCTTGCAGCAATCATTTCTGATACAGAGGTGGCGCTACCATGGTGCTGCAATGTGAAGCTGTGCAGTACTGTAGCAGGCTCTCCTTGTGCCATGCAAAATGCTAAACTGACATTCCTGCGGGCAGATATACAGTAATTAGCCATGTAGTCTCCACTGGAACTACCTGGAGTAAAGTATTTAACAAGCCAAGCAATTCAGATAATTATCTGACTGCATTAATTATCATGTCCACTAGGAACCACTTATGCTAATAAGCATGGCAAAAGTTTGTGTTCACCCACTGCAGCAGGGTAAGTGCCATGGAGTTTAGAAGACAGATAGTGCCGAGGAGTATGCCCATATGTGTATGTTAGTGGGTGAATGTATGAATGTATGTGCTACTAGGTACCTACCTAGGTAATCAAGTAGGGGGGTTAGTTAGGAAATAGGGTAGAGGTGTGTGGGTGTGTGTGTGTGTGTGTGCACGCGCGTGTATGTGTGCACTTGTGTGTGTGCATGTATGTGTGTGTGTGTGTGTGTGTGTGTGTGTGTGTGTGTGTGTGTGTGTGTGTGTGTGTGTGTGTGTGTGTGTGTGTCTATGAATGAGTGTGTTGGAGTAGGGACTGCGATACCTCCACACTCCCTTACACTAAAGGGTAAATCCTGCAACACTTGGTTGGGAGGAACACTAGCCATTGAGGATTACTCTTTAAGATTGTGCCTGAATGGGTCTTAAGCATGCATGTGGGTGTATGTTTGTGCGTGTGTGTGTGTGTGTGTGTGTGTGTGTGTGTGTGTGTGTGTGTGTGTGTGTGTGTGTGTGTGTGTGTGTGTGTGTGTGTGTGTGTGTGTGTGTGTGTGTGTGTGTGTGTGTGTGTGTGTGTGTGTGTGTGTGTGTGTGTGTGTGTGTGTGCATATGTGTGCATGCGTGTATGTATATATATGTACGTTTGTGTGTGTGTGCATGTGTGTGTATGTATGTGTGTGTGTGTTTGTTTGTGTGTGGGTGTGGGTGTGTGTGTGTGCGTGTGTGCGTGCGTGCATGTGTGCGTGTGTGTGTGTGTGTGTGTATGTGCGTGCGTGTGTGTGTGTGTGTGTGTGTGTGTGTGTGTGTGTGTGTGTGTGTGTGTGTGTGTGTGTGTGTGTGTGTGTTGGAGTAGGGAGTGCGATACCTCCACACTCCCTTACTCTAAAGAGAAAATCCTGCAACAACTGGTTGGGATGAACACTAGCCACCGAGGATTACTCTTTAAGATTGTGCCTGAAAGGCTCTTAAGCATGTATGCATGGGTGTGTGTGTGTGTGTGTGTGTGTGTGTGTGTGTGTGTGTGTGTGTGTGTGTGTGTGTGTCTATGAATGTGTGTGTTGGAGTAGGGACTGCAATACCTCCACACTCCCTTACACTAAAGAGCAAATCCTGCAACAATTGGTTGGGATGAACACTAGGCACTGAGGATTACTCTTTAAGATTGTGCCTGAAAGGCTCTTAAGCATGGGTTGTGGGAACTCTAACCCCCAAGGATACACTGCATATCATGCTTGAGAGGCACTTACAAACAAATACATAAAAATAAAAAAATAAAGGCGAAGTAGGTCCAAGGTGGGGAACACTAAAAACTATTATCAACAGCATGCCTTAAAGGCAATAAAATAGATTAAACCCTCACAGCCTTCACTAGAAAATGGGAATAGCATTGCATTAAAAAGTACAATAAAACTTAAACAAGTATTGTAGAAAGGAGGGGATAAAGGATTCAAACCCTACACTATTCCCCTGGAAACAGTTGCATTAACCTTTTACATTAACCATAAGTTAATGCAACAAGGATTTTTTCACACTATATTAAGGATCTCAGGCATTAGAACTGGAACAGTTTGTGACTTACAAAGGAGCAAGATAGATCATCTATCTAGGCAAAATCAGGAGCATTCTGCAAAATTAGAATCAGTTGAGAGGGATGTGGGTGAGTCTGATTGTGTTTGTGGGGGTGGGCTTCAAGTTAAACTCAGGACCAACACTAAATGACACCAGAGATCATTTTTGAAATGTGACCAGGAGTCACTCAAAAAGTTAATAGAGCAATAGGTCTAGCATCAAAGTGTGGTTTCTGTACAATAAGAATTATGAAACTTTAATGTCTGGTATTACTGACTGACTGCAATACATCAGGGATGTTCTGACAACTCAAGGAGAGGTATGGGATTTATGGTGCATGTGTGTCCATGTGGGTGTGTGAGAGAGAATGAATGAGGTGGGTTCCTATGCCAAAGTGATGAATTGGCCACCCAGTTTTAACTACCTTAGAAAATTGCTGATTCACAGTTGTGACAGTTAACTGTGATCTGCAATTCAGAGGCATACAAATTAATCAACAATGAGGTCTTTGCTCATTGCAGCTATGGTATCTCTGAATCACAAAATACCACACAGTGCTCCTTTATCACTTAACACAAGTGGTGGGACTGTTTCTGAATCCTTGGAAATTTCAGTAACTACATTATACTATTAACTGTTTATAACTCCATTCCATAATTACTAACAAATCCTTTTTCTTCTCTCCAAGCCTAATACCTCTCCTTAACATCTTTCCTAAAGGCATATCTCTCAGATTTTACTCATAGTAATCTACAAGTATTTACTAAATGTCTGATCTGTAACTTCTTACTCAATATTTTTCCAGTCACGTCCTGGTTTACTTATGAATTCTTTTTGTTTTAATCTACATATAAATAGATTTTTCATATATGTTATTTTATTATGTACTGTTCTAATTTCTCTGCTTAATAACACATGTAAAATGCGTGCTCTTTTTGTACAAATGATGTGTTTCTTTGTTATGGACACTGTATGCAATAACTTGTAATGTACTATGTGTCCAAGTATTAGTTTATAAAGTTTTACGGTAACTGTTGGAGCTGTTCTCCCTGGGCATCTACTGAAAATGGGCTTATGGCCCAGTCAGACATTCCTGGTAAACAGACATACCATACATACATACGTACGTACATACATACATAAATAAATACTGCATTAAAGAAAGATGAAGAATAATTTATTACATTTATTAGGCTACAAGTCTTCATATTTCTACTTTGGAAACTAATTAAGTTTACCTACCCTCACAGTATACCATACAATAAGAAGGTCAAAAAATGTTAACTGAATATTTGAAATACTATAGTTTTGTTACCATGTGCATGTTACAGGATCATTCTGTAGAATGGGTTGTGGCCTTTTAAGTCACTGTCTCTTTTGCCATTTGTAAAGTTTTCTAAGAAATTCATTTGCTGTACTAAACTTGGTACAATAATAATATTGTATCACATCCAGAGTCCTTTAAATATCATAAAATGTGTATTTGTTTTTCTTTTTACTTAAGACTCTGAATCAGCACAGTTGGAGAATGCATGCATTTTCTCTTATAATGACATTTTTGGCTCTTAAATTCATTTATGTATAAAAAATATGAACTCCAGATGGAATTGCTTTATGTAATATTTCTCTCATCTTTCTTAATATATAAAAATGTATTTGAATGTGCCCCCCTTGATAACATGTTAATAGTACATATACACTAATTATACAGAAGACATAGGAAGGATCCTTCACCCTTTGAGCACATTATAGTTGACAAATTTTGGCCTGTTCCCTCACTAAAGGAATCAGCAATCACATTTTACAAATGTGCAAAGAGAGTGCACTGCCCTTCTCTTAGCACACTAAATCTAAAAAAGCAAGAAAGGGACCTGTTACACTCTGATCAATGTGAATTAATAATGAACTTTATATCTATGAACATTGTTAAAACACAGCTAGCCTACAGCAATAGAATATTTAAGTACCATGCAAATAAATGAGTCTTCTTTATGTAAGCAACAGCCATAAGATTAGATGACAGTAATAATATATACATTCACCATAAAGAATTAACTGCTTATTTTAATCGACATGCACTGGATTTCCTTTATTTTTGATAAAACACACACACACCCACACATGTTCACTATGAATAAGAAAGTTAGAGGAATACAGTATTAAGGAAGGAAAATACTTACTAAATTAACTGCTATACACTGAGGGAAATCTTGGAACACATAACATTGTTGTGATTATATTACTATATGAAATTTTAATTTTAAGCTTCACTTTCTTTATATAATGGAAAAAGCTTAGCAACATGAAAAGCTGACCTTCCAATCTGTGTACAGTCAAATTAGTCTTGAAAACTTATAGAAGTCCTATTATATAACAATCTTATTTCTTTAATCCACTGCATTTGGTTAAAAAGATACTTAATCTTGAGTTTCAATGCAAGTTATGCATTTGACAGAGTAAGCAGAGCAAAATAATTGCTTAAAGATATCATATCCTTATGAAACACTTGAGAAAAAAAGTAAAATAACTTGACAAGGTTTCTGTAAAATGTCTACTAGTAACTTACAAATATATTGTTTATAATTTAAACTGTCTTTCTGATTAACAGCTTCTTTAATGGACATAAACAACAACAGTTTAAATTTTTCTTAATATACATATGATTTGTTGCACATTGTACAGAGAAGTTACATAATATTCAAATGCTTGAAAAAACACTCTGTCTGTTATATTTGATAGAAATAATAATCAAAAGGCAAAAAAATGCACTAATAAATGTTTAACACAAAACAAAAGGCATTATAAAGAGCACACCAAATAAATATTTAATAAAGAAACCAGTAAGCACTTTCATTGATAAAAGACTTTCTCAAACTAAGATACATTTATCCCATCTTTTTTTTTAAACCACAAAGCCATCACATGACATAGTGAATAAAGCATCACATGACCTAGCAAAGACACATGACTAAAAGCATTAATGTTTTAACCTTTTCTTTTTTAAAAAATCAACAAAATCTTCCCTGTTATTAAGCCCTGGTGGATGGCAAGCATTTAAATTTACTTGCAAGAATATTCTCTTCATCCTAGTTCATCTTCAGCATTAAATAACTTGTCATATTCCTTTATTTTATCTAATACAAGAAATTTAAAATTCACTTTTTCATCTCCCCCTTTTATAATATTTTGACAAAGCATTATTTTCATCACCAATAATCACTGCATGTTTGTGTTCATATATACATCTAAATAATTCTCTAGATGTACAACCTAACACGGCTTGCACTTCATTAAGTATACCAAACATCTAGATTTACATGTGTAGCACTCTTTTATACTAATATCAATATGTATTTGTAAGAAATGTATGTCAGTTTGAGAAAGTCTTTTATGGATGAAAGCGCTTACTGGTTCTTCATTAAATATTTGTTTGGTGTGCTCTTTATTACGCCTTTTGTTTTGTGTTGTACAGTTAGTGCATTTTATACCTTTTGATTATTCTTTTTGGACTTTTGGTTTAATATGAGCAGTCAAACAGAGTCCATTTCCAGCTTTTTGACCTTTCCCTCTGGTTTTACTGTTCACAATATGCCAAATGGTTCATTTGTGCTGAATCCAGAAGGGGCCAATAATCGTTCCAGCAGCAATCAGAACTCCTTACCAATTTCTACACCTCTGGTAATGGAGGAGGTGTAATTAGGCTGCTTAGCCACCTCTGTAGATCCCTTTAAAGAAGAAGGTGTATGTGTAGCTTATAAAAAAGCTTTGAATTATGGAGTGTTATTTAATAAGCTACAAAAAATCTTCTTCACCTTAAAAGGCTTCAGTGGGATAATATTTATTTCAAAAACTGCTTAGCAGCACAACGAGTACCAAAGGGGCTGAATGCCAATTAGTGAGAACTTGCCTAAATAATTTCTGGATAAATGGATTGAATTAAACCAGAAAGTGGGCATACAATATGTAGAAATGCTGTTGAATTTGAACAGACTAAGGGTTAAGGATCTAACGGCTGAAATAAAAACATTGTTTCTGCACCTGAAAGGTAATAGCTCAGCTACCAACTTTGATTCGAGGTTCTCTTTGGTTCAAGAGAAGCTATTAAGAGAAAATGAGCTTCTCAAAAAGATGTAAATTAGAAAATTCAACTGGGACAAATCAGAATATGAAAGGGGAGTAGCGTGCGTTAATGTAGGAAATGCGGAAACGCCTTCAACCAATCATGATCTGAAAGGGTTGCAGAAAATAATTGATTCTTCAGAAGTTGTGATGTCTCCTGAATAGCAAGTGTGGAGGTCTAGGTGCTTAGTAGGAAAAGACAATGTTCCTGATAATGGCGTTTTAAACAACAGCAACAAAGAAAGGGATAATAACAACAGCAATGTTGCCAATGAGTCTGGCGCTGTATCTGGGACTATGAATCCAAATTTTCACCAGCATCTGAAGAACCAAGATATTTGGATATATCAGAAAGATGGCACAGGCAGCAGAACTTGGGCAGAAGTAGCAGGGACTCAGAAAAAGCATTATGGTGGCAATCATAGGAATTGGGGAAAGAAAAATAAGAAGAACTTTCAAAGAAGGAGAAAGTAAGTGTTTTTTCTTCTGATTGTATGAAAAAATGAAATGCTTACCATTCACCAGGGCTTAATAACAGGGAAGATTCTGTTGCCTTTTTAAAAAGGAAAAGGTTAAAACATAATTGTTTTTAGCCATGTGTCTCTGTTAAGTCATGTGATGCTTTTTGTCATGTGATGACTTTGTGGTTTTAAAAAAAGCTGGGATAAAGAAATATATGTCAGTTTAAGAAAGTCTTTTATGGATGAAAGCGCTTACTGGTTTCTTTATTAAATATTTTTTTGGTGTGCTCTTTATTACGCTTTTATATATATATATATATATATATATATATATATATATATATATATATCTATATATATATATATATATATATATATATTTATTTACTATTACATAGTCAAGGCAAGGTTCAACATTGTAGTGCAGATCGCACTATAGTAGGGATTGGGAAACGTACCCTTTCCCTCAGTGTAGTGCAATCTCAGAGTTTGTATATATAAGTTGGGGGGTTGTGCGGGAAGCAGGAGGGCTTGCCCCCCCTGCAAAATGTGTTTTACAATGTTGAGCGGATGTGAACATTTCAGCAAGGTTGGCATATTCGACATTTGATTTTACTGAAATGCTCAGTTCAGTATTTACTGTGTTCGGTGTTCTGATTTCCAAACAATTTGTTCAGACATCTTCACACTCGAACACAGTGCATTTGAATATGTGATAGTAAACTGTCCCCTGAATTCTCAAAAGCTTGCAGGGCGTGCATGATTAGTGTTAGATGAAATATTACCAATATGGCGGCCGAGTGATCCACGTATGAGCACGTCTGAAGTGCACGAGTGCTGTAGCACTAGTGCTGCACATCCCCAGCACCCATATACAAATCACCCCATTTGCAGGTTAAAACCATGCAAATGAGGTAAATTTGCCATCCAGCAAGCAGGAATCAGGGTGTGCAGGACAAGCATAATATGCAGAAATGTACTCAGTTAGTAACCGAGTACGCCACTGCAAACTGCAAAATACAGCCATGACAGCTCCAAATAAGGGCTGCATAGCACTGCGGAAGCATGTCAATGGCCAAGTAGAAAGACATTGGCAATGCAAACAATACCAAATGTACAAAATACAACTTTTATGATATGTCCATGGTTCACGTCCGTTGAAACATAGGGCAGAGGCGTGCAAACAGGACCGGTGGGGAAATAAGAAAATAAACCTAAAAACAGCAGTCTAACTAAAATCAGTATTCCGTAATGCAAGTCAATGGAAGGCAAAAGTCAAACTGGCCAGTGAGTATGGTTGCTAAGGGGGAAGGCACAGTGTGACACATGTAACTATGCATTAGCAGGCAATTCTATGCAAATGAGGGGAAGGATAATGAATCCTGGTTTTCCACAGTATGTGACGCAGGTCCTAACAGTGTATGAGTATGGATAGCTGAGTGTAAGACTAGGAGGTAGGTGACATCATGTGTGGGAGTGTCGGGCATACTGTCAGCGAATTGGAGCCCTGTGGCTTGGGGTTGCATCCAGCTTAGCACAGCAAATCCAGGAGGTGTGTCTAAACCTGCCCAGCACATATGACACAGTGTAAGCGGATGTGCGTGCTGCACAATGGGATCTACAGGAAGATAAAGGAAGTGAACTCAGGAAATAGTAGCAGTGTGCACATTGCAGTACAACTGCACGGCATGCCCCAGGGATGAATCAGTAGGACAATTAAGGGAAAGTAGCAGTAGGAAGTTAATCAAGGGGTACTGGGTTCGCTGCCAGGTGAAACATATCGGAACCAGCCAATTACACAGGCAGCAGACCAGCCCAGCCCCAAAACGCCACTATAAACTATGAAAACACCTACCCCCACATTTTTTCCCACCATCGGTGTAAACAAGCGGGGAACTTTTAACACTCACAACAGCAAAATATTTGGGGCTGCAATAGCTATCATACCACTTGTGGAAGAGGCTGAGGGTGGCAAGGATGAAAATGCTGCCAACCAACCGACAGTGAAGAGATGGAGAAAAGTGTACAGACACAGGGTGACCTACCAAGGGCTACATGAGCTGGAGATAGTGAAGCACTATAGGGTGAACAGGGACCTCCTACAGTGGATTGTTGAGCCATGCCGGTCATGCCTGACACACAGAACTAACAGAGGGGAACCCATCCCAGTGGAAATGAAGGTATATGTAGGCCTAAGAATACTAGCTACAGATACCTTCCAAAGACCAACTGGGGATATAATTGGGATCTCACAGGCATCAGCATCCAGGGTACTCCACCAGTTCCTGGATGCCATGGCAGCACATGTCGGTGAGCAAGTACATTTCCCGCTCACCTGTGAGGCATTCGCTAGAAGTATGCGTCTCTTCCACCAAATAGCAAAATACTCTAAGGGAGTGGGTACAATAGACTGCACACACATATGCATAAGAGCACCACCCAGTGAGCAGGGTAGGATTTACATCAACTGCAAGGGCTTCCCCTCCATCAACTGCTAGGTCGTATGTGATACGCAGGGCATAATACTGAACATGTGTGCTAGCTGCCCTGGAAATTATCACAATTCCCACTTCTGGCATCTGACACAGCTGTACCAGAAATTTGCCAATGGGGACATCCCACATGGTCACCTAAAGGGGGATGCTGGATACACACTGGAGCCATGGCTGATGGCACCCATCAGAAAAGCAAACACCCGAACAAGACCTCTATATTGAGGCACATGTACAAACAAGAATCATAATAGAGCATGTGTTTGGGATGCTCAAGTCACTGTTCCAGTGCCTGGGCACATCCAGGGGAGCCATGCAGGACTCACCAACTACATGTACCCAAATCATCCTTATATGTGCCATGCTACACAATATGATCCTGAGGAAACAGCTGCAGCAGGAACAGCATGGGGCAGGGCCACACAGCCCCCCACCATTGCCAAGGCCTGCACAGGCACAGAGTGACTCGGAGAAGGAACAACCTGAACCTGCCCCAGTAGGCAGAAGGAGGCATGCACAGTATGCCTTGGTCCTAGCAAAGAGGCAATGCATAGTCCCTCTCTCTGACACTCACATACAGTAAAAGGGATGCAAACATTACACTACCTGTGCCTAACCATGCGTAGGCAGTGTACTATGTGCATCCAACATAGACAGCCCTGCAGCACCACTCACAATACTGGGACACCCACAGGATAAGTGACTCACACATGCCAGTCAGGAGGGGGTTCACATACCCAACAACAGTCACAGTCAGGAGGACAGGTGTAGATAAACACAAACAAATGCCGTACTATGGACTCTGAATGAGGGATATGGCTGACCCCCACCCAGGTCTACATGGACCAACCACAGCAGGCCAGGTAGTGGGATGTCAGTTGTGACAACTAGGAAGTCAGAAACCAATGTGTATGCAATCAAAAGATAAGAACGGAAGTACCCCGGTATGGTGTAGCCAGCATGATGGGTAAGACCACTGACAGAAATGAATTACAGGACATATCAGTACAGTCATAGCAAATGTGTGCAACTGTCAGGTGTGCCCCCCACCTCACATAGAAATACAGTAACAGTCAGGTGCACCCCCCACTCATGTGTAGAAACACAGAAATAGTCAGGTGTACCCCCCGCTATGCAGACATGTTGCAACAGTCAATGCCAAATGATTGGTGTATACTCTGCAGACAAAGCATGCTACCTGACGGTGTACAACACAAAGGTCAGCTGTGCAGTACAAAGCACCAGACAAGCTCCATACATGCAAAACAGATGGCCTTACTAGGCATGCTCACACACAGAGTAATGAAGGCAATGTCTGTCATCAACATACTGAAAAGTCATACTGGGCATGCTCACACACTTAAACACATGAAGGCCATGTATGCAAACACCAGTGGACCAGACATATCCAGCAGTTGCAATAGTTACTGCAGACACATGCCAGTATGCACCACTCATGCCTTGCACATACAGTGGATAGAAATATAGACATATATGTAAGGACAACACACCATAATACATCAAAGGTAGATGGATATAGATGTGTGGAAGAGGGTGACCATGACAAGGAGCCATCCACACCTGTCCCACTGAGCACACAGCCAAAGGGCCCCAAACACATCAGTTGCAGATGTCACACACTGCAGTTACTAGTGACCAGTACTTGTCAGACCACAGACTATGTGGTGCACGTGCCAGTTGTGCAACATGGCTGTACAAGGACATAGTCAGCTAGTTGCTCTAGACATGCACATGTGACATATGACCCCGTGTGTGGCAGCTTGTGGTGTGTCACCCCTACATGAATGGTGTATGGGCCATGCACTCACTGACCATCCCATAGTGGTACCTTGACAAGCCTGCTTATGTTATTCAATGTGCAGTACACCTTTGGGAGACTTGCAAGCCAATAATCTCTGTGGCATGTCCCATAACTGCGTACTGCTGTAGTGTGATAGACTAGTTAGGTAGGAGTTGTAACCCCAGACATGGCAACTGTGTGTGTGAGTGTGTGTCATTGTTCGTGTGTGTGTCTGTCACTCACTGACTGTGTAGAGAGCAATGCTTTTAGGTTAGTCACACCCCTTCCATTTCACATACTCAAGTTTTGCAAGGCTGCTGATGTCACCCACCTAGAAATACTCCCCTGGGACAACTGAGCCCAGTAATCTCTGTAGCGCATACCGTATCTGCATATTGCTGTAGTGTGATAATGTAGTTTAGTAGGAGGTCAAACCCCAGACGTGGCGTGTGTACGTGTCTGTCTGTTACTGGCTGTGTAGAGAGCAATGCTTTTTAGGCTAGTCACACCCCTTACAAGTCGAATAACTCCTTTGGCAAGGCTACTGATGTCACATAACTTGAAATACACCTCTGGGATGATCACAACTGAGTGATCTCTGTAGCTCGTCCCTTAACATCATATGGCCATAGTGTGATTAAGGAGTTAGTTGGGAGTTCTAGCACCCAACATGCCAGCTGTGTGTGTATGTGTGCATGTTTGACTGTGTAGAGAGCAATGTTTTTAGGTTACTCACACCCCGTAAAATTCATATACCCAACTTTGGCAAGGCTTCTGATGTCACCCACCTAGTAATACTCCCCTGGGAGAGCTGTAGCCCAGTAATCTCCATAGCACATGCTGTAACTGTGTACTGCTGTAGTGTGATAATGTAGTTAGGGAGGAGGTTAAACCCCAGATGTGGCAACTGTGCATGTGTGAGTCTGTGTGTGCGTGTCTGTCTGTCACTGACTGTGTAGAGAGCAATGCGTTTTAGGCCACTCACACCCCTTACAAGTCGAATACCCTCCTTTGGCAAGGCTACTGATGTCACACAACTTGAAATACACCTCTGGGATGATCATAGCTGAGTAACCTCTGTAGCACATCCCGTAACATTATATGGCCATAGTGTCATTAAGGAGTTAATTGGGAGTTCCAGCCCCCGACCGGCCAACTGTGTGTGTATACGTGCATGTCTGACTGTGTAGAGAGCAATGCTTTTAGGTAACACACACCCTGTACATTTCACATACCCAACTTTGGCAAGGCTGCTGATGTCACCCACCTAGAAATACTCACCTGGGAGAGCTGTAGCCCAGCAATCTCCATAGCGCATGCTGTAACTGCATACTGCTGTAGTGTGAATTAGACACATGATTGGGTTCCATCCCCACACATGGCAGTTCTGGATGTATTGTGTGTGTCACTGTCTGTGTAGTGAGCACAACATTTTAAGTTAGTCTCTTGCGGTCATTTCAAAGCCCTACTTTGGCAATCCTGCTGACATCAGTCAGTGTAAAATATACTTATGGGCAAGGACTACCCCAGTAATATATATGGTGCTTACTATAGCTGTGTAGTGCTGTTGTATCATACACTAGTTAGGTAGGGGTTCTACTCCCAAACATGACAGGAGTGTGTGTTTGCAACCTGTATCCTGTGTACATGTGGTTGCGACTGTATGACATCTGTGGTCAATATGGAGTGGGTTTTACATTTTCCTATATGGTGGCCATACTATATATCACAATGTCCACTGTACAGAGATAACACATGTGATATGGCTAAGAGGCCGGGGTGCAGAGCCATACCCAGACATGTGACATCAAGGCCAGACAATCACAGTTAGCAACCCCAGTATTACCCAGAGCACATTCTCACCCCATGTGTCATACACACACGTGCCTAGGTAACAGCCAATATGTGAGTAGTACACTGCACATTGGCCACTGATAGTAACTATGGAGTGACAGTGGTAGGCCACAGAGGGCATGACACCCAGTCCATCTGTCCAATATATGCAGACAGTGGACCTCCTCCATGTTCTCCAATGGACAACTGCACCACCTGTGGTGCCATCACGTGACCCACAATGGACATACCATGCCTGACAACATGCCCATATGGACAGATGTCACTGACACTAAGGAATGCTGATAGCATGCACACCATATAGGTGCAGGGTAAAGCTGCTGGCCATTACTAGCCCCCACCACAGGTAGGCAGGACTGGCACATCTGATGATAATCTGTGTTCACAACATGGGCCAGACAACCCAGGAACAGTTCCACATGTCACTGTACATGCATGTGGGAGGTGTGCACATCCCAGATGCAGTCCATGTCATGGATGAAGGAACAGAGACATGGTAAGCGATGCACAGCAATGCGCACACACAGTAGTCACCCAGGTGACCAGATGGGGGATACAATACCCGCCTGTGTGAGTAAATGTAGACACTACATCCCTGAACCACAATGCAGACCATGGTCATGTGGCCTGATGCCAAGGTACACACATCGCCTAGCCATGGACAGCCATCTGGCGCAGTCGAACACCACAGACCTGTGCAGACATGCACACATGCATGCCATTAGTGGCACCCTGTGTGTTTGTGTGTGTGTTGCATGCTGCAGATGTTCACATTCACATTCCCTACAACCTCCATGGGAATGTTGCAGAATGTTGTCTGATGTCAGACAACTTCCCATACCCATTGCACATACAGCCCCCGTATGACATGTGTGGTGCATGGGATACCTGCACAGTAATGTGATGTGGTAATCCCACAACTGATGAGTTGTCCACTTGGCCCTGCCACGTGTGTCAATGTGTGTGTGTGCCCTTGTGAGAGGGCGGCTGTGTTGACACTGGCACCTGTTCATGCTGACAGGCACGTGTCACCCACCATACAGCTACGTTATCCCTGTAGCAGATGTCACTCCCCATCACATATATGTTCTGAGTGCTCCACAACAGGTAACCCATGTGGTGCATCCAATAATTGCAGCAGATTGTGCTAGCACTGCATAGTCATCAGGGGTTTGATACCCTGTGCTGCTAGGTGTGTGACACAACCATGCCTCAGTTTTACCCTCCCACCCATCCCTGACATGCATTAACCTCTGTCTGCATCCCCCACCCCCTCTTAGGTGGACGTGGAGACCTACACCTGTCTTGCTTAGGCAGTAGCATGTGTAATGTAGGTAATGCTCATGATCAGCTGATGGCCTCTGCACAAATTGCAGCCCTTCCCTAGCTGATTGCATGTGAAACAGCTGTGGTAACATCCCCATCACCAACTGTATGGAAACACACTCCAATACCCAGGAACATCATGGTGGTGTTTCACCCACTATGAGCAGGAACTAGATCTGGTATGTGCCAAACAGCATCCCAGATGGATTACTGTGTACCTCTAACAGCATACACTGTGGAAACAGTGCATCAAATGGGAGGTGGATGTGCCTGACCTGACTACAGCCTGCAGGTGCCGCTATACTGCATTTGGAGTACTGTTGCTTTCACAGTGTTTATGTGGATATGGCTGATTTACATGTCTCAATACCTGCCATGTCAGTTCCGTGTTGATGGGGAATCACCATCTGCAGGGTCATCTGCAGCCTGGGCAGTGTTGTGTCCATGGCTGCATATGTCACCCACGGAGGATCTAGCTGTTGACTGCTGAAGGTAGTGTGAGGATTGCATTCAGTAGACGGAGAAAGCTGTGGTAGTTGCAGACATCATATTCCTCAAAGGGCATATGTTTCAACAACCCCATAACAACAGTAAATGTATGTGGTCATCACAGCAGCATGTCAATATTGGTCCTGTGTATGTGCTCCCACCCACACCTCTGTCAACCTTTTATACATATGTCGTGCATGAAGTGGTGCATATGTGCTGTACACCATACTTTGTGGCATCAAGTCTGAGAACAAGCCACGGATATATATGACTGCTTCACATGTTATGTACAGTAGAGGTTACATTACATTACATTACATTACCTGCACATTCTGAGGATGTTCGTACAGTACTGAGGTCTGTGTACCTATGGTGAATGTCGACAGTGTGTGTAGTGTTGATATGTACCTTAACCTGTGTACAGACTGAGGTAGATGACATTGTTCTAGTTCCCTTACTTGCAGATTTTACATGCTGCCCCACTGTATGGTACTGTAGTGGTGTACATGTTTGTATGGCCATACATACATGTGTCCCATACCACAGACACCCACCAGACCAAACTGTGTAGCAGGCCAGTATATGTAGGGAAGTCTGTGAGTGGCATATATGAGGATGGGGTTGAACAGATAGTCCATATACTGTCATACCATACTAGCTAACCATATATGGCTGTGGCTGTGTTCACAGTGGTTGTGGATATGCACTGTCACACAGGTGTATCCTACCCTGTGCTGTGACATGCCTGTGGAGCCTGCTGTATATGTAACTACCTGACATCACCTGCAACTATGACATTGGGAACATATGGGCTGGGGTGGCCTACACATCATGTCCAGGAACTCTGGTGAGAATTTATGTGCATTTACATATCCAGATAGCCAGATATACGAATACAAATGTGTACTATACCTATTCAACACTGTCATGGCAACCACCCTTGGGAGGTGTAGGTCAGTGTTGAGCCAGTCTGCCTGCAGCCTGCACAGTGCATTGTGACATGCCTAGCAAGCTAAGTGTAGCTACCCAGTGGGATGTCATGTGCAAGAACTAGCCAGATATCCCACTGCCAGGCCTCCCTAACAGTCATGTATGTCAGACAGTGCACTGGGATGCAGTGCGGATGTATGACAATACCTATTGTGTAGTATATGGCCATGGCACACCTGTACCAGTGGTCATACCATTACAGGCCAGGTAGGGGTGTGAGAATGCATGACCTATGGTGATCATTATATACCTGTCGTCGTGTATATTACCCATCTACATGGCCATCCACATCCATAGTGTGAGGCATGGTACACATGTGTAGCACTAAGGGCATATATGTATACCTTTGGAATGTACAGACTGTGTCAGACTCCCACATATACTGGCCAATATCTCTGCTGCAGTCCACAGTGGCATTACATGCTAGCAGTATTGTACACTGATGTCCTTTGGATGTTGTTCAGTAACTATTGGTACACATGTTATGAGCAGATGTGACCTGCCACACACACCATGTCTGTAAAGACAATCAGAATGACAATAGAAATAGCCTACTAGTATACTTGCTAGAGATACCTGACATCACCTGCAACTATGACATTGGGAACATATGGGCTGGGGTGGCCTACACATCATGTCCAGGAACTCTGGTGAGAATTTATGTGCATTTACATATCCAGATAGCCAGATATACGAATACAAATGTGTACTATACCTATTCAACACTGTCATGGCAACCACCCACATCATGTGTGCATGGTCCCATTACATCTATTGCATGATGGGCATCTGTCCCATGTGTGGGCAGCAGTGCTACCACCAGCATGTAGCAATACACCATACAGAAGAAGCAGCACACTCAGGGCAGCCACATATTCATTGGAAGATCAGGACATACAGACAGACTGTGAGTGGAGTTGTGTTATGCATTGTAAAGTACTGGTGTTACAGGGTGTGGGTGTACATACTAATTTGCCATGGAATGCAGTCTGTCTGCATAGCACACAACTGTGGACCTACCCTCATGCCGGCCAGAGCTGTGCCTATCATGACTTGTCTAACAACCACACAGGTCTTGTGTCAGATAATACACTGGCAGTGTGTGTGTTGCATGTTACTGGTGCATGGCTACATCCATGGCCATCCATACCAGCAATTCCGTGACTAAGGGTATGTTACAGACTATCCTGTAACACCTGGATCTTGTGTAGTGTATGGCAATAGTTGCCCACATATGTGCCTGTATTCCAGCCTCTGTCCATCACCTACATACCAAGCTGTGCACATATGTCATGTTGTCGGTGGTTGATCCATAGTGGGCTGGTAGTATAACACAATGCCATGTCTGCCATCAGTCCACTGCCATTGTAATCCCCAAACATATGGTGGGGCTGGGGCCATATATGTGTGAACGCCACCTACACAATACATGTGTGCCCTCATGCACTGCAGAGCCCAGTGTATGTAACAGTAGTATATGTCCCTGTATAATTGAGTCCGGGGGGCACTAGAAAAGACCTAGGCTGCTACAAAATGTGGGACTGAGCTGCCTTAAGGTATCTGGATGACAGTAGCACATACTTAACCTATATACACATTACTGTCATGGATCTGGGTACTGCAGTACTATTGCCCCCTGCCATACAAACTGCTCTGTGTGTTGATGTGCATGTGATGGTGTCAGTTATGCCAAGTTATGTAGCAGTTACAACCCATGTGGTCATACGACGTCCATACCACCTACTGTGTTTGTACAGTGTGTAGAATGAGGCTGCTGAACTACACACCTGGAGTACATACTGTCGATTGTTAGGTATCCTGTGGCCCAATGTGTCTTTCCTACTGTACAATTTGAATGGCTTGGCCTGGACAGCAACAGCTGTGAACCTTTCCAGCCTACTGTATGAGTGTAACTGGTCCACTGTAGCATCACTCCATTGATATAGTTGTCAGTGTCTGAACAGCTATATGGCATAACATGTAGAACTGTAATAGTACACGATGACAGGTTACCATGTCAGCAAACCTGTGGGTGCTGTTTTGCCTATGACTTTTCTGTGGGTGTATGTCACAGGCAACAATTGTCATTTGTATAGCTGGCACATACAGTGTCCAGTCATTCAGGGCTCAACTGTAGGCATAGTGGCTGTTCCATATTGTGTACACCTACGGCTTATGTTTCGTACTGTACATATAACTGCATGTGTATGTGTAGTAACATGTATATGTGTATATATATATATATATATATATATATATATATATATATATATATATATATATATATATATATATATATATATACATATATATATATATATATATATATATATATATATATCTATATATATATATACACATATATATATATATATAGATATATACATATATATATATATATATATATACATATACACACACACACACACACATATATATATATATATATATATATATATATATATATATATATATATATATATATATATATATATTTACATACATATATAAAATCATGTATCTGTATACCTGTATCTGCATATCTGTGTCTGTGTATCTGAAGCCTGGTAATGTTGATGGCATGTGCATAATACATTCCCCATGGGAGCCAGAACATACTGCATGATATGCTACCAATAACAGCCTGACATCATACAGGTGGGATGTAATACAGGTAACATTGTGTGCCCATGTTGCCACTGGCCCTGGTTATGGGATCACCAACACTTGGTAGTGTATTGCAGATGGACATGTTTGGCTGGGTGGATGCCTATTCGTATGACCCGTATAGTGTGTAGTGCCTCTCAACCCCATTAACATAACATGTGGCCTGTTACACTCCCCTCCCTAACAGCTACATGTGCCTTGCAGAACCAGCACAACAGTGTTGCACCAATGGGTCGGAATGCATGGGAATCCAATTTAGGTCTGCCACATGTGTGTATATGTGCATGTGTGCATATCTTTTGGGTACACCGGTCCGAATCCACATACTTCTATTACAATACACATTGCCACACAGTAGTACGGATATTGTTGTTGTCGTCCATAGGTGTGGCAACACAATGCAACACCCTACTATGCCTGTGGCGTGTGCATCACATGCATAACCCTGTGGAACCACTGTTGTGATATGCAATGGATTGTTTTTGTGATGTGGCCACTGTGTGATAGTGGTATGTCATAGTATCTGGATGGGTTCTAGTGTATACAATACCCAGTGGGGTATGTGGGTGCTGTGTTCACTATCTTACACCATGGTATATGGCCCATGTACCACTCTCAGGTGGCCAATATCACCATCACCCATACAGGTAACAGAAAACAGGATACGGCCCAGTTACATGTGCTGTGTGCAGCCTACCTGTAACACATTGGACACATGGACTAGTTAGTTATCAACTATACAAACAGGCCTCTAAGATGTGTGTCTACCCGTTATGTGTCGGTTAATATGTATATGATGGTATGACATAGTATGTATTCACCATATGCAAACATTAGGTCCCCTATTACCATATTGTACATGTCTGTGGATGGTCTGCATGTTGCACATGATCTGGTACACACTTCACCCTACAGATGGTGTCATGTGTGCAATAACATCCACACAGTTCAGTAGCACTACATACCCAGGTTGGGGACTAGACACAGTGTCACCAAGTCAGGATGTGTGTGTATGTGGATGGGTTGATATAAGGGTGCAGATCATACCTGTACCAGCAGGCCACTGGTCAAGTTTGCACTGCCGATAGCTGTTATGCATACCTGTGGCATGTGTGCAACTGTACACCACATATGTCACAGCCATGGTGTCACCACACTGACATACCCCTGTGGAATATGACTGCGGACCATCCTCCTGCTGACACATGTATGCCTACAGCACAAGTGGATGACAGTATGGGGATATCAATTGGTGTTGCCAACAGCTGGTATGCATCCTAGCTGCATTGCTACACTACCTGACATGTATGCTGTACACATTATTCCTGACTACATTCTACACTAAAGTACAATGTGGCACTCTATCGCAGTTACCATTTGCATCAGAACCATGTTAGTCTGTCCCTGCATTGATGTTAGGGATGGCAGGGATGTGGCACAGGTATCATCATATACACAGGGTGTGTGACTGTCATCCTAACTGCATGGCTACATTACCTGACATGTATGCAGTACACATCACACCTGACTACATTCTACACTGAATTACATTTCAGCACTCTATCACAGTCATGGTGTGCATCAGAACCATGTTAGCCTGTCCTTGCATCAATATTACAGATGGCAGGGATGTGGCACAGGTATCACCATATGCACAGTGTGTGTGAATATCATCCAAGCTGCATGGCTGCACTACCTGACATGTATGCAGATCACATTACCCATGACTACATTCTACACTGTGGTACATTGCGGCACCCCATTACAGTCACCGTGTGTATCAAAACCATGTTACCCTGTCCCTGCATCGATGTTATGGATGACAGGGATGTGGCACAGGTATCATCATATGCACAGGGTGTGTTGCAGGTCTGCCAGAGGCCGTGGGTGGTCGAAACATGTGTCACTATGTGTGTGGGTGAGGGGTGTGGTTTCTTGATTGGGGCATGGTGATGTGGTGTGTACCGGTATGGGGATGCCCTAGGTGTGGTTGCATAGTGTGTGGGTACGCATGAACACAGTTCCGCCATGTGGCTGCCCCACACAGATAATGTTGGACAGCTGCAGACCATACCTGGCAGGGTGTGCAGTTCAGTGCCTACAGTCACATACATGCCAACTGTGCCTGCCAGGGGTTCCATGGGCATGTGCAGGTACAGACCTTGAGGTGCTACTCTCCCCTGATGATGACATATGTCCGTTGGAACCATGTCCTGCTTGGGCCTGGCCAGGGCCACGTACACATGGTCTACTGTGGTGTGGTGTGGACAGCAGCCCATGTGATGTGCTGGGGAGGGCACTGCCACTACAGGAGCGGTTGTGCATCCTGGCACATCCACGTTGACTGCCAGCTGCTGGTGTCTCTGGCTACAGCCACACGGAAATTGCAACACTCCCACCACACATTCTAGCATAGACATACCACAGTCGAGGATGCCAACCATCTCACCCCACCATCTATCCATGACCTCTGTATATTCACAGATGGTAACAGCGAGTTCATGGAGGTTGCCACTTGCAGCTGTGAAGGTAGACCTCTGCAGCCTCAGGACCTGTCTGAATTGCATTTCCATACATGTCTGTGCCTCCATTACAGCCTAAAACATGCTTCTGGTGGTACCAGTTTTGGCGCCTCTGACAGGGGCTGGATGACTTGCAGTCCTCCCACGAGCAGCATGGTTCATCTGCTGATGTGGTGGCCTTCTGGACATTTGGCTATGCTGACTGTGACCTGAACAGTTGGCATAGACGCCACACTTTCCTCGCCATTGCCGCCAAGCGTCAACTGTCCCACTGCTATGGCCACATGTGATGGGGTTTGTAGGGACACTGTAACTGTGTGTGGGCTTGTGGTGGCTAGGAGGGTGATGACACATGGTGCAGTCTTGGCTTTTGACAACCCCACCTGTGCCTCACCTGTACCTTCATCATCATCGGTGTCTGTAGGGACACCTACCTCAGTATGCAAGCAGGAGGGTCCATGACCCGCCTCGCCACCTGCGGGGGAAACAAGTACACATGTTAAGACTTGCACAGCAGTGCATAACAGTACACACACTCACACACACTCACACTGATAGCCATCTTACAACCTCACCTTCCCTGTATTTGCAGACAGTCCCACAGTCAGTTACATATGTTCCCCTTCCTGTATGGCACTTACTAATACACACACATCACTACAGCCCATTAACATATCATCCCTCCCCATGCCTACACATGTGGTTACTACACCTGACTTGTTACTCCATCGCCTTCCTAACTTGGGTGGAGTAGGTTGTACATGGCCTCACAGCTGTCACCCTGTATTACCCTATATATGGGCAGTAATGGTGTATGAGGCCCCTATATGGTTGGGGCTGCTACATTCACTATATAGGTCACACACCAGAGCCTCATACTACAGTCTTGCTCAGTCTATGCCACATCTGCTGCACAAGCGACCATCATGCAGACGACAGTACTACCTGAATACACTCACTAATGTGCTGTGGTAATTCCCCATTGCATTTGTAGTGCTGCATATGTGGGTAGCTGGTTACCTATCTGCTGCTGGCAATATGAGGTGTATACCTGGTATGTCCTGCACCACCCAATGCATGCTCCATGCTACAGCCTTTTTTATGCTATCAGCTGTCCTGTGTTCACATACCTGACAGATTGTTCTGGTGTTCCATGTCTCACTCCATATAAGGCACAATCGAAGGGGAGGTACCGCCATGTTGTCAATCCCACTATCACCTGTGCATACATGAACATACACACACACACACACACACACACACACACACACACACACACACACACACACACACATACACACACACCTGACATGCATCATCCACACTCCACTAGATTGCACCTACGAACACAACCAAGTCACACACACACACATAACCCACACTCCTACATGTGGGGTTGCACAACATTTGTACACACAGTCCTTCCATTAGCCTTTTGTCAACATGCATTATACATGCAGCTCAACAGCATGCAGTACAACTATAGTGACATCATGCTAGCAGCAGTATACATGTGTGTGAGGCATGGGCTTTGTTGGTAGGTGATGGCCCCTCCCCGTGTTAACACTGCACCCATGTATAAAGTGTTAATGTGGCCTGTTCCGCACCCTGCCTAGTACTGTACACCATACCTCGCAGGTGTAGAAACCATTGATGCATCTGTTCTACTGTGCCGGTTATGTCAGCTCCACTGATCACAGCCCCTGTGTGTTGTAGCAACATATAGCTGATATGGTATGTGAACAGCTATCAGTTGTGGATGCCTTGTGTCAGCATTAAAGATCACAACATCAGCAGTGCATGTAGGAACAGTACATGACTATTACACTGACAACCAGCAGACCTTACCATAGCTGTGAGGAGTGCCCTACGCATGTCCCAGACCTCTGCATGATTGCAAGGTCTATTCATGTGCACATCTCTTGGAGTGCAAACACTGCTGTGACAAATGCTGTGGGGTTAGGGTTACATCTGCAATGTTTACTTAACCTGCTTGTGTGTAGATGCAGCCATGGTGGTGTTGAGTCACACATGTCCCTACTGTAGGCCGTATGTCCTGCCACATGTCACATCCCTGTAGCCACATTGCACATTGACAGGATGTTAGTTATCTTGCATGTGTCTGTTGTACCCTTCTGATACCCCAGCATGGTCTGTACTGTGATGCAGTGCATTTCACAGCAAAAAAAGTGAATATGTACAATGCAGTATGGGTAGGTGTGTTAGATGTGTGCATGGGGGATAGCCCATAGCTATTACATCCCCAGTTAATCATCATGCATGAACATGAACCATACTCAGCGGCTATGGGCTGCTGCTGTGGTTGTATCCTGAAGAGACCTACATAAGAGTGCGAGAAAGCTGATGTCAGTGGCCACAGCTGTGGCATTCATAACGGGTGAGTGCAGCATTACGTTACATCAACAGTAGAATTACACAATATTACAACTTCTACACAACAGTTTGTTACTACTACACAGCAGCAGACAAAGTATATGACATCTCATTTCTGCATGATGTACCTGTAAAGCTGCAGATGCATACACACGAGTGGTGTACCTATTTGCCCTGGGGCCTTACCTGCATGGTCCTCAGCTGGTGTGTCATTAGCACCCACCTCCAAGATGTGCCCTACCAGGTGTTGATGTTGTGGGTAGACAGGAGCCACTAGGCTGCTGAGAAGCTCCGCCATACGGGTGAGGGTTGGATGGGTGGGTTGCCCCCCCATTGCAAGGTGGTTCCCCATTACGGCAGCTGCACGCCGACGTACATGGTGAAGCAGGTTGGTGAAATGATGTCAGACCTGCTCATAGATGCAGTTATGCAGTCCAACATCCTTGACCCTGTGGACTAGCTCATTCCACAGGGCGGTCCTCTCCTTGTGGTTGTGGTCTGTCCAGCCAAAAAGAAGTACATAGTGCTGTACCAGGTGGTCGATGATGATAGCCATTTCTGCAGTGCTGTACGCAGGAGGGCGACAATGCGACATGATTCATGGAAGACATAAAGATGGAAACAGCTATGAGCCACCCATACAGCAGTGTTACCATAGTTCTTAATTCACATATATCTCTCCCCCACCATATCAGCTACAACAACACGTTCACAGACTGCACTTGTTATATCAGCTGCTTACCTACCATTGGGACATATGTTGTATTGTACCAAGCTTTGTGCTATTTGTATGTGCCATGCATTGTGCTATGTGTTTGTAGCCATGCTCCTTGTGGGGACACTTATCTTTGCTGGCCTGTTACAGACTATTGCACGTGCATGCCATTGTCAGTGCCACTATATATATATATATATATATATATATATATATATATATATATATATATACATATATCTGTATAAATATACATCTATGTACATATATGTGTAGATATATGTTGTACATTGTTGATATACCTATGTCTATATGACTGTCTGTATCTGTACACATACACATCACAGTCCGTATCACACAGATATGTGGAGTGCATACAGACATCTGGTCCGCAGTCTGTAACCATCTTTCATTCACAGCTGCACTGTTCTGCCTTGTTGCAACACAGACAGGTGCCACATGTGAACACAGCCTAACATTAGGGTGGTAACTATGTTGTGAGATCGCAGGTATGCCTAATACACACCTATGGCATTTATGCATGCTACATTACACATTCACATGACTGTCCTGCAAGTGCTGTGCACTGACACACATGTGTCTATCATGATGGCAGTACATCCTCCAACAGCTATTCTCCATACTAACATAACATACACAGATATTATGGCTAACATCTTTGTCATTCATTGCTGATCTGCACAGTTGGCGGGTATGTCCCACTGCTTACAAGGACAGACAGTATTGTCCAGAGCAGTTGTTCAAGTGGGACATCATTACAGGGACAACTAAAGATGGCACATATCAAACATTCTACATAATACATCCTATTAATCTATACCAAATCCTACATTAAATTACATACATTTGTGTTTTACATACCTTTTATTGTTTGGACGGATGTGACGCCTTCCCGGTTGTGGCCTGTAGTACTGTGCTCCCCACTGTGTAAGTTCCGTGGTATATGTTTGTTTTCAATTTCCTTTTTCTTTTGGTTAGTTTCCTCTTCTTTTTTTTTTTTTTATTTCTCTCTCTCTCTCTCTCCCTCTCTAGTAGAGCGAATGAGTTGGTTTGAATGGATTACAGCATGGTTTTTGTAGGTGATGCACATGATCAGGTGATGGGCTCTGCACCAATCAGTGTGCAACAGTTGCTGACTGCGTGCAGCCTGCTGTGTAGTGATTCTGTTAACCATTGTCATGACAACCCAGTAATATAAAATACTTACTCATGTGGGCGTTGTCCCTTCACATTTCCAGTATGGAGGACATCCTTCCTGTATGTTGGCAGTAGTGCTACAGACAGCAGGGTGCGGTACCTACTACAGTGGGGCTTACAGACACAGGACAACTACACAATCTTAAGTTGTTCCGGACCTACAGACAGAGTGAGTAGTGTTGTTATGTGCTTTGTATATTGCTGGTCTTGCAGTGTTTGCGTGTACATAGTAGTTTAAGATGGAATGCAGTCTGTCTGCATTGCTCTCAACAGTGGGTCTATCCACATGATGGCCAGTGGATTTTCTGTTTGCTTTTGCCTGTGCACCACACAGGGCTTGTCCTAGATATTTCCCCGGCAATCTGTCTGATGCACGCTATTAGTACATGGCTACTTCCAGTTCTGCTCCTGATGTGTTATTCCTGTATAAGGGTATGTTGCATCGAATCCTGTAACACCAGCAATATGCAGGGTGTTTAACAGCAATATTACAAGTATGGCCCTGTGTTCCTGCCTCCATCCTCCACATATATGGCTGGCTTTGTCCTGCTGTGATACTGTTAGGGGTTGTTCGGCATTGCCCTATCATAATATACTGCTAGCATTCCCGCTATCATCCCAGTCATATTGGGGAAGTCCACAACATTTATTGGTCAGGGTCCATACATGTGACAGATACATAGACATTATCACAGGTAATAAATGTCCCCCTAGGCCTTGACTACAGGGTGTAACTGGCGGCTGCTGAACTACATCTGTTATTGTTTATTGTTACCTATCTTGATGGCAAATCCTTTGGCCACGGTTGTACAAATTGATGGGCCTGTTCTGGACAGCATAGTATGTTATATATCCACACTGTCTGCATCTACTTTTCTGTGTGGGCTTTGCATTCCTCACTGGTTACATAAGTGCAGATATATGTGCTGTCAGTAATGGTATACATTATTGTAGAATACTCCATTACAAGTTGTCTGTGTATACATATCTGTGTGTCGTCTCATCTCCTATGAATAGTGAGTGGGCTATGTGTAAATCTGTACTCCTTTTCAAGTGTAAATGTCATTTAGTGGGTTATACAGCAAAGTGATTATTTTATACTGATTTCACACGGGAAATAGAATGTGCTGCAGTGGGACCTGAACCGAGAATATGTGCTAGATAGGTGGATGCTCTGCCCACTACACTATTACAGCTCTGCATAAGTTGCATATTCCTACCTTAATGTCATACCCATGCTCCCTTTCCCCGGCCCCCGGCCCCCGAGCTACATGTACTCAGCATCCATCCATTCTGCAGTTGCTAGCCCTGCCATACCACACTTACACACATTTCCCTCTCTGTATGTCTCAGTATTCCTCCATATTACTGTCTCAATGCAACCTTCTGCAAGCTCTTCATCAATTTAGTCCATGTACATTTGAGCCTTCCCTTCATCCACCTCTTATACTGGTGGGAACATTATTGTGACCCATAACGTGTGGTGAGTCCCGGCAGGGACGGACCTGTTGCTGTGTCATGAGTAGACTTTGCTGGTCTACACTGTTTCTCCCACTGGTAGCATCCTGCCAGGGTTTTCAGATGCAGCAGTTTGCTCACACACCAGACCAGCCTCATCTCCCGCTTTCACGGATGAAGCACCCCCCCACGCTGTGGCCCATTTTCCATTCATCTCTTCAGTATTATACAAGACTGCTGTTCTCACAGAATGCGTGGACAGGCATTGTTCATTGGTACTTATAGACTGCTCGGAATACTGTGACTGAGCACTGTGCACATGTTTGCTGGTATTAATGTACATACTTACTTACATTTCCTATATATGTTTGTGATAACAGCAGCTGATTGTATATCTGCCATGCCTTCATGGTAAATCACTTAGGTTATAGTGTGCAGGGGGGACCTGGGAGTGCTGATTATGTTGTTACTGGCCACAACAAGGTCTGTGGGCTACAGCATGTCTAAGGCACTGTGGGGGAAGTGTAGACGGGTATGCGCTGGTGTGCACTAGGCTCAGACTTGCTGACCTCCAGTTATGGTGTCTTACACTGGGTTGGCCTCCACATTGCTTAACCAGTGTGGGAATTGCTTACCGCCACCCACACAGGTGTACTCTCACTTGCTGCCGCATACCCCCGTGCTACTTCGTGTACATGTTTTTATTATACATGCTTACATCAGGTGTACTTGTCAGGTATGACTGTTCATGAAGGTCAGTGTAAGGTTAAGTGGAATTCCAGTTTAGCATTTCTGATTAGGCTACACTCAGGTATTCGGGTTAGGTTTAGTTATGCCATACCTGTGTTGTAGAGTAGATGTGAATAGTGGAGGTGTAGGCGGGTAGGTGGAGAGGGGGATATTTTAACTGTATAGTAGGCCGTTTGACTGATTGGTGGGTGAGTGGTAGTGCAGGTTTGTTGGGTGTTGGGATATATATGCGAGACAGGACAGGAGGTGTCAGTGTCAGTAGTTGGTGTATGGGTCTGGAGTGTTGGGGGCTGGCGTACTTTGCAAGGTGGTGATCCAAGTGTGCTTGGGTTTCCCCTTCATGTGTTACTTACATGTTTAGTCTGGGACAGCCTTGGTAATACACCTGGGTTGGGGGTCCCAGATTCTGCCAATATAGTTGTGTGGAGGGTGTCACCTACCTGTGACTGTGAACAATACTACAAATGCAACAGGGGTCAATAGGTAAGTGGTGTTATTGGGCCACACAGAGGGGCTGATAGTGGGGACATGTCCAGGGATGTGCAGGATGGCTGACAGGAAAGTCCACAGCTGGTCATTTCTTCTACAGCGACAGCTGTGTATATACCCTGCATTTGGGGGTAAGTCTGTACAATCAAGGACAATTTTTAAATATTTGTACTATTAGCTTGAAACATTTGCAGATTAAGAGAATGTGGAGTAATATAGATATTCTGACATAAAACGTCTATAACTCTGGATTACTATCATTATTTATTAAGAGCAACTCACCACCTTTTCTTCAGCAGTCACCAGTTTTAAGAGGGATTAAGAGGGACAGACCTACAATCAGAGTCTATATCAGGGATGTTCCTGTAGATCAGGGACAGTTGAGAGGTCTGGGCAGCAATCATACCTCGTGATGCCAATTAGTTCAGCATACATGCCTACAGTGGGGTGTTGTGACCATGTGTTCTTTGGTATCATTTAGTGGGTTTGCAACAACACATCTGGTTATACCATCTTTTGCCATGTAAACTACACTTTGCTGCAATGGGACTCGTACCGGGCCTGGCTGATTGTTAGGCGTCGGCTCTGCAAAATGCACACTCTTGCTTACATGCCTGGGGCAATCCACAAAGAACCACTCCAGCCAACACCTGCACAGCTAGGCCCATAATGTCATAACCATAGTTCCCAGACTGCACTTCCTCTTAAGCAGTCTTCCTTACTCCATGTGCAGGTTGGGTCTAAACACACCACTGCACACTACCCACTCTCCACTTCTTGGGACCCATCACGTACGTTGCCTCACTCCATGAGTTATCAGGCTTCCCCAACCTTGTAGTCTGGGAACATGCATGCCCTGCCGTAGGTTATCCATGTAATGGCTGGAAGCCCGATTAGCCATAACATTTTTGGCTTGTCCCGCAAGGGGCATTCTTGTCTTTGTTTCAAGATTAGACTTGGAGGGTATCTCCCACTAGTAGTATCCTGCCTGTAGTCTGGGAAGCAGTGGTTTGCTTACTTTTATTGTGTTTGTATGTTTCACCTGGCTAGCTGGGGGGGGGGGGGTTGATGCTTCATGTTAGATGTATGTTGATTGGGCTCCTCACCCCCATTGGCACGGCCTGTGAACACATGTAATTCTTAACTGCTGTATAATATCCTAACTATATATATGTGTATATTTACACACACACACACACACACACACACACACACACACACACACACACACACACACACACACACACACACACACACACACACACACACACACACACACACACATATATATATATATATATATATATATATATATATATATATATCTTACCGTACATATATATATCTAACGACATATGGATGTATGGGTGTCTGCAGATGTATATATCTATATGTGGGTATTTATATATATGTCTGTCTATGTATATACACATTTGTACCATGTAGTTATTGGTATATATACACACATGCCTCTACATCTACATCTGGTTATACCGTTCTTTGCCATGTAAAATAGAGTGAGCTGCAGTGGGACTCATAGCGGAAGTGTCTGCCCATTGGGTGGCTCTGCCCAATGAACACTATTGCTTATATCCCTGGGGCAGTCTGCATAGACCCACTCCAGCAAGCACCTGCATGCCTAGACCCATAATTACATACCCATAGCTCCCCCACCCGCGCCTCCTCTACAGCACTCATCTTTACTCTGGGTGCAGGTCGGGTCTAAACACACCACTGCACAATGACCACTCTCCACTTCATGAGACCCATCTAGTATGTTGTCTCAACCCATGGGTCATCAGGTTTCCCACCCTTGTAGTCCAGATATATACATGCCCCGCCTTGATAGGTCATCGCACGGGCTTCCTCCAATAAAAAAAAAACATTTTTGGGGAGTCCCGCAAGGGATGCTCTTGTCTCTGTTCCAAGATTAGAATTCTCGGGTCCACTCTGTCCCCCCCCCATTGTATCCTGCCTGTGGTTTGGGGAGCAGTGGATTGTTTACATTGTTTGTGGGTTTGTTTGTATGTTTCCCCTGTCCGGCTGTGTAGGGGGATTAATGCTACGTGTTACATGTTTCTTGCTTGGGCCTCACACCTCCATTGGCATGGCCTGTGAACATATGCCATTCTTAAGTGCTGTATCTTATCATAGCTATATATCTGTGTATATCTATGCACACCCACACACACACACACACACACACACACACACACACACACACACACACACACACACACACACACACACACATATATATATATATATATATATATATATATATATATATATATATATATATGTTAAAGAGAGGATAGATCCAGTTGGCCCTGTTTTTATTACCAACAAAGAGGGAGACTTTAAAGTTTATAATTTTTCTTCTGTGTCTATTTCTTCTGACATAGTGGATTTTTTAGCAAAGGGACATACTTATGTCCCTTTACAGCAGCTGGACTTGGTTAAAACTGTTATTGATATTAAAACATTCACTAGGAAGTTAAATCTTCATTTAATGTTGGGGGATGTCATGAATGCACCAGGTGTGGATAAATTTCATATACCCAGTACATTTAATCCACCATTACATCCAGTTTTACAAATTTTTGAACATTTTTTTGAACTGGATATTAGACAAGCAGTTAGAACTGGTCTTAGAGTTAAGCCTTCACATAATAGTTAGGGATGAATGTGAGTACTTAGATTACATCAAGTCACAGGATATTCATGTGTGTAAACCAGATAAAGGAGGAGGTTTAGTAGTATTTGATAACACCAATTACACTGAAAGTATGAAATTGTTATTAGTTAATAGTGCATATGAACCAAGTTCACGTTCTGAGGTCAATAAAGCTTATTGCCTCATTAAAAATTGTATTAATGACATGTACATAGAAGGTAGGATCAAACAGAATATCTTCAATTACTTGTTAACATCTTATCCAAAATTTCCATACCTTTTCAGTATTCCTAAAATTCATAAAGATCTACTAAATCCACCTATGAGACCCCTAGTTGATGGTCGAGGTTCACCTACATATTCCTGTGCCAAGGTAGTTGACACTATTCTCCAGAAGTATTTGGTGTTTGAGAACCAAATATGTAAGGATTCTTGGTCCGTTTTGGAAAAAGTTGACAACTCGCAGTACAGTGAGAATTATAATTTTCTCACTGTTGACGTGAAAGACCTTTACAATTATATCCCCCACGACTTAGGTATAGAGTGGGTGGGTTTAATGTTAAACAAGCATGGAGCTTCAGTAGCTGAAATTTCCCTGGTGACAGAATTAATTGACCTCATATTATCAAATAATTTTTTCATGTTAGATAATGATTTTTATTTGCAAAAAGTTGGGGTCACTATGGGCTCCCAGTGTGGGGCCAGCATAGCAAATTTAGTAATGGCTTACTGGGAATCCGAATTTGTATTTTAAAATGACAATTTTAGGGACTCCCTCGTATTCTACACACAATACCTTGATGATATCTTTATTTTATTGAATGGAGACCATGACGTTAGTAGAAATGTGTTAGAAGTTTTTAACCAGTCTACACAGTTTCTAGAATTTACATCTACATTTGATACGGAAGTTATAGCCTATCTAGATATTTGGTTAGTCAAGAATAGAACACAGGGTTTCTTTGCAGCTAAGATACACAGGAAAAGCACCTATTCTAACTCATTTCTTCACTTTTCTAGTTGCCACCATTATTATCAGAAACGGTCAGTCAATAAGGGTCAGTTAGTAAGGGCCTCACACATAGTTAGTCAGGAAGAAAAATTTATTGATGAATGTTGTTTTTTAAAAAACATGTTCTTGCACCGTGGCTGTCCTGAGACCCTGCTACACTCTTTAATTGACAAGGTTAGATTGAAAAGATCTAATCAGATTTACAAACCCATTCTGGCTGTCAAGGTTAGAGTGTCTGAATAGACCAGTGGGTCTAACTCTGTGACAACGGATAATGCTAACGAGCTGACAGATTCAAGCACTCATGATTCTCAGTTAATTTTTATTACTACATTTAGTGTGCATAGCCATCTCTGTACTAAGACCATTCAGAAAAATTGGGAACTTTTTAGAACTAACCCAATGTTATTTAATAAACTAGGTAGCTTGCCCATAGTAATATTTAGGAGAGGCAGGAACCTGAAGAATTTGATGGAACAACAACGTTACAGTATCCCTAGAATAACAGGTATGAATAAATGTGAAAACTGTAATTTTTGTAATTTTATAGAGGTAACTAATTTGTTTGCCATTAATGGCACACACTTCAAATTTAAATATAGGCTCATTGGCTCAATTGTAACTCTAGGTTTGTAGTTTATTTAGCTAAATGCCAATGTTGTCCTGCATTTTATATTGGCAAAACGGAGCGTAGGCTCCATAATAGAATTTATGAACACCAATATGCTATTGGTAAAAGAAAAATGGACAACACTTTAACCAAACATATCCAATTGAATATAGACCATACATTTAAGTTTATGGCTATTGATCAAGTATCACAGGGCATTAGGGGTGGACCTACACCCCTACAACTTGAAGAGTTAGAATTATTTTGGCAAATTAAGCTTAATGCTTATAATTTCCCAGGACTAAACGAAGCCTGTTCTATTAACAGTATTCTAAAATTAAGAAGTTTGCAGAGATGACTGACAGGAAGTAGTTTGTGTATAAGGTTGATTGACATGTTTATTTATTTTTTTACTAATTTGTTTTTGTTACATAATACTTTATTGAATTGTCATTTAGGCAAAAAGTGTTTTATTTGTTTCCATGTTTACAATGTCTGATTTTGTAATGAGTTATGAGTCTTACTTTGTATACATAGCATTCAGCAGTTTAGTATGTTTCCCTTGATACGTGCAAGATTTTCGTGAATACATTTTTGACACATGTATATACATTTTTTATATTTCATATTTTATATAACACAATATTTATATTTTGCATTTATACCGATGTTGCCACAATATGTTTAGCTTAGTTTTATGATTTAGTGTAGGCTGGTCCGTTTAAAAACAACAATTTTTTATGAATGTGTATCTCTTTAACAGGTTCATTGAATGAGTTACATTGTAAATGATAGGTCAATTTGATCACCTGCTTGTTTAAAAGAGTTCTGAACTATTAAATTTAATTTCTGAGGAAGTTTGCTTGCTAGCAAATGAAAAGCACTTAAAAGTTTTTACATAATAAATCTCTGGTGTTTTAATACTTGGCAGCTGTCGTGGCAAAGTTTTTCTTTTTGCATATATATATATATATATATATATATATATATATATATATATATATATATATATATATATATATATATATGGTTCCCTATCAGAAGCCTGAAACACTATAAGCCTGAAAATCAAAATCCTGAAAACTATAGACTGAAAGTTCAAAATCCTGAAAGACCAAAATCCTGAAACTCAAAATCCTGAAAACACAAATAATGCTAATATGTCACTATAAAGACACTAATATCTACCAACTGACCCTGACCCTAACCCTAACCCTAAGGTCCGTCACTATCGCACACTCACCTGACCCGCGCCCTAATCCTAACTCACTTAAACCGCCCCTAACCCCAATATTTGTCACTATTGCATACATGCCTAACCTGCGCCCTAACCCTAACTCACTTAAACCTAACATAAAACCAACCGCACACTTACCTGAACCCAACGCATGACCCAACACCACAGGGCTAACAATAGCAAAGCCACAATGACGTCAATATGTCCATTTTGCGTTTTCAGGATTTTGAGTTTCAGGATTTTGGTCTTTCAGGATTTTGAACTTTCAGTCTATAGTTTTCAGGATTTTGATTTTCAGGCTTATAGTGTTTCAGGCTTCTGATAGGGAACCACATATATATATATATATATATATATATATATATATATATATATATATATATATATATACATATTTTTGTATATATATATATCTGACGACATGTGGATGTACAGGTGTCTGCATTTGTATATATGTATATGTGGGTATTTATTTATATGTCTATCTATTTATGCATACGTTTGTACTGCAGAGAGGGGGAGGTATATATCTATTTAGTTATGGGTATTTATACTAACACGTAGACCTCTAAATCTTTAGCTACATATCCGGTAATGTTGACTGTATTGCTGAATACTGTGTTTCTTGCTCATACCGGCCAACCTTGAGTGCCATGAATGCTTTGTGATACCTACCACTACATCCGTTGGTGTACACAGAATCACACGTGACATTTATTGTTAGTACCAGGAATATATTTGTCCCATGTGGGACAACCCAAACATTGGGTATTCAACCTTCATCTACACCCAGGGTTACATAGGTACCCCTGGCTATGTGCATGGTCTCTGGTGTGTGCCACACCTAAGGATACTTGGGTCGGGACATCATATGGGAAGGGTCCTGGGGGGGACAATGTGTGTTGGTGTGGTAGATACGGGTCGGTATCCAGGGTAGGGTTGGTGGCTGGGTGTGTCTTGCGGGTGGAGGGAAGCAGAACTATGGGTTATGCATGTATGGGTTGGGGATGGCCTGGAATGGATGGGCCTGTACTGCTCGATCCGTCTAGTGGGTGGGAGAGAAGGGTATGTGATCTTGACATGTGACAAATAACAGAGGGCTGATTTAATTCCCTAGTTCAATGATAGACGTACAATAATATGAGCTTGGTAGTGTATTGCAGGGCAGACGTGTTTGGCTGGGTGAGGGGTATGCAAATTCATACAATACGTATATTGTTTGGAGCCACTCAGGCCCATTGTTGGTGCATGTGGACATATATGTTTCTGTTCATCTACCATTGGTATCTACAAATGTCTGGCCATATATACATCTGTGGATATATATATATTTGCTTACATATGTCTAACTAAGTCAGAATATACCTATGGAGACTTATATCTGTATACATATGTCACTTGATGTGTATATGTGGACATATAGATGTTGACATATATATGTGTAGTTGTCAGTATTTGCATGTATATCTGTTCATATATTTATATTTATATGTGTATATCTCTGGATATTTATATATGTATATATATATATATATGTGTGTGTGTGTGTGTGTGTGTGTGTGTGTGTGTGTGTGACTACATCTATAGATATGTTGTATCCATTTAGTTAGTGATATATTCGCAGACACACGCCCATCTAGCTATAGGTATACATTCTCTGTACTGTTGCATGACTGGGCTGGGGTTATGTTTCTGACAACATACTATTTTTGCATATCTGGCATGGCTTAGTGGTATATCGTTTTGTGTATGGTGTGCATGGTCCTGGGTTCCGGTCTTGCAGAGGCTGTTTGTTTTGTTGTTGGGCAGAACACTGGCCATTAGATATGGCGTGCTTAAGGCACTTTCAAGCAGTTGTAAGCGGGTTTGGGCAGAGGTAAGCACTGCTGACTTCCAGTCATAGTGTCTTACACATAGTTAGCATCTCCTTTGCTTAATCTTTGTCGGCGGTGCTTCACCCAGTCCACACGCACTTGCACACACTCACTAGTGCATACATATGCTTACTACTGCTTATCTGTGCTTACACCTGCTTACTGCTGACTTATTCATTATGGTACTGACTCTTCACCTGTGCATTTAATGCAGTACTCCAGTTCACATTTAAATGTTATTTAGTAGGTTATACAGCAATGTAAATATATGTTCATATTCAGATTTCACATGGAAAATGGTATGTGCTGCAGTGGGACTCAAACCAGGAATACCTGTGTGTTAGGCGGTTACTCTGACCACTACACTATTGCTGTGCTGTTTCATTTGCATATATCTTCCTTGTTATCATCTTCAGCCTTTTAAGCCGCTTTAACTGTAGCTAAGCGATGGACACACCCACGCACCTACAGTTAGCTGCACTCAGAATTTTAGAAATAAATACAGGGGTTACTTCTTTTTATTTTTATGTCCTGTTGCTGTTGTACACATGGAGCAGTGTTGGTGGGGATATGTGGACACCTATGAGCGGTCTCGCTCATTTATTTACAGTTTCTGCTGTTCTACTTTGCAGGGGCATGTTTATTCTGAAAGCTCTGCTTTCAGACATGCCCCCTGCACTCATCCACACTCTGTGTAGGATTAGGAGATCAGGCAGCACGCCTTCATTAATACGCATGGCGCACTGCCGTCCTCCTCCTAAACTGCCGCTTCCAAGCAGGACTAGATTAGTCTTGCATGGAAGATTAGTGAATTATATATATATATATATATATATATATATATATATATATATATATATATATACATACACACACACACACACACACACACACACACACACACACACACACACACACACACACACACAAACACACACACACACACATTTGATAGGAAGCCAAAATATTCTGAAATCCAAAACATGTATTTTTACTACTTCTTTCATGAAATGTCAGAAAACAGTATTTTCATCATGCTAAATACTCACATGTCTTCTGATGGGGTAGAGTTATCTTAAAAAATGTCTTAAATTACCTACAAATTAATGCTTTCCAATTGGAAGTATTTTAGCATCCATATTTGAAATACAGTTTGCCTTTCTCCACAAGCACATTCAAAAACTGGTACGTTTCCACTAATATTTGATCAGTTAGAAGAGGTTTTGTCTTAAGAAATGTACATCAGCATATTAAAAAAGAAAAAAGAAAACTGATCTGCATCCTTGTTGCATTCTTTGAAAAACCAACAGCAGCACTTAATTAATGGTCTCCCTAGCACATGTATAAGACTTGCAACTGAGAATGCAAATACTTTTGAAATGTAATATTTTTCTTGTGAAATCAGAAAAAATAGTTTTCAAACTCACAATATAGCAATAAAGTGTTTTTGCAGGGAAGGCTTCACACTCAGACATGGAGGTCCCTTGAATCCCTTTGTTTAGACTGGGTTGTGCTTCCCCCATCTGTACTACCTCTGGAGTTACTTTATCTTGGAGTAAGGGAATTACCAGCACATGCCACAACCACAGACACATCAACCACATTTTCATATAAGTATTTGTTACTCAGAGAAGCCACAACATTATAAGTGGTGTGTCTTTTCCCACTGAAGGGTCTTGCTGGTCAGAGATGCCACAACTCATAGCCTTGCACTTGGTATTTTATACACACACATATATATATATATATATATATATATATATATATATATATATATATATATATATATATTGCAGCATGTTCACTAAACAGTCTTTTTGCTAGGCTAAGTGGTGCAATTACAATCCTCAGAATTCCAGTGAGGAGAGCTAGTTCTTATTGCTCATCTTAATTCTTGCTAAGACTTTTAACACTATTCCTCACAAGGAAGCAATTAAATTAAAATCAGTGAATGTCATGCCATACATAATTAACTGGGTAAAATATCAATTAAATAGCAGGGCACAAATCAGGTTGAGTTGATTACTTCTGCATTTGTACTGGATTCGCTCCTGGTGCAACTTTATTTATTTATTTTATTATTTATTTATTGACATTTTTCCCAAACATAAATATTGGGAATGGAGTCTGGTTAGCCAAGAAAACAATAATGACTACAAACCACATGCATGATTATAACAAAAAAAGAAGTCAAAGTTCACCAAGGTACTTTACAAAACTGTTGCAATAGTAAAGAATTCTTTAAAGTTAGTAACTATATCTTGATCATAACTGAGGGAAGTAATATGATTACAAATGAAATGGCCAAACCATGACACCAAAATTAAAGGTTTTACTGACAATGGTAGAATAAATGACACCAATATTAAAGATCTGGTAATAATGGTAAACAGTTTATACTTGAACAGTGTCATATATCTAACAAAGTTGTTAAGTTCATTGTATAACCCACTTAATTCCTAAAAGTTCTGTGCAACACTAAGAAGACCACTGGATCACATAATACTGTTACTAAATGCAGCATAGCACTTTGCAGTTTTGAAGCAGTCACATGAAACCACTTAAAAAAGGTACAGTTTCTTAGGAGAAAAATCATAAGCCTGGAAAACTGGAGACGTAAAATTAATGACCATTATGGCAACCATTTTGTTAAAATAGTATAGAAAACCAAAGCAACTAAAATAGTCTCAGTAGTAATTTCATTGTACACTATACGTCAAATATCAACATACCCCAAACCAAACCTCCACTAAATAAATATGTTGATACCAGAATATGCAAAGAAACCAAGATAAAATTAAAATAAAGTAAAAATAAACAAACTACATTTTTGAGCCATCCCCAGGATTCAGTAAAATCTTTTAAGCTCCATGTAGCGCCTACAAGGAATGCACCCATGTACACAGCCATGGATCCCCCTTGGTAGTGCACCATGCATATTAATCATGATGTGCTGCTGAGGAACAGTATAGTAACAGAGATATTGAATCCATCTAGGCAGAAATGTTGGGGCTGGTCAGATGTTATATAGATGGTGTAGCTCCCTGTAATGTGCCCTGCTGCTGTTGAAATGTGCTGTGAAGTAATAGGTTGTGTTTTAGATGTCTAATTTTTATTGAATTATTATTTTTTTTTAAGTCTAATTTTTGTTGAATTATTATTATTATTTTTTTTTTGTTAATGTTGATTTGTGCAGCACTGCACAGAGCGCAGTAATGCCAAGCGGCACTTGCACATAGACAGCTGACACTTGCCAGACATCTAAAAATAAAAAAATGGATGTAATTAATTATATCTGTTGTTTTATGTTTTTTTTTTCATTTTTTCTTCTTTTTTTTAATATTTTTAATGTCTGAGTGGCGCAGAGTGCAGCAATGTCAAGCTGCCTTTTCACATACACAGCAGATACCAAACAGAGATCAATAAATAGAAACCAGGTGTAATTAATTATTTATTTCTGCTTTGTTTAAGCCTGTTTGTGCAGTGTGCCATGGTAGCTTAACAGCATATGTGAAGGTACACTAGTTTGTCCACTGTCCAAGTAGCTAAATGGGTAGAGTGACAGCCTAAAGCTTCGTTGGTCCTGGGTTCGAGTCCCTAGCAGACACACCATTTGTTTAATGTAATCTAAATTTTTGTCTAATTTAAAAATATAACTTTTTACATTTGGAAGATCTGCGAGGTGCTAAGCACTGCTTAAACATGATTAACAGCCACTTTTGTTTGTGTGGCATTAAGCTTCTCTAAAACCTTGGTTATGCGAATTTTCATGATACTCAGTTCTGCTTAGCTGGCTTGCACGATGCTAAGCACCATGGCTTTTTTTGAATGTTGCTTAATGATGTGTAAGGGTAGGAAAATAGCCTATATTAAGGACAAGGGGCAAAAATACTGCAGAATTCATTGGTATCCATCTAACTGACAGTATGCCATGCTGTGTTGGAGAGGGTGCACAATTTTGGATGCAGAGATAGGGTGTGCAGGAGTCCAGCATTTTTGTTGGACTCCTGATACACAGCTATGAACCTAGGCTTCTGCATGGCAGCTACCAGGGCTCAGAGTGTAAGGCTGAGGCTTGGAATTGTTTGGCCAGGGACCTTACAAGTGCTAATGGTATCCCCCCCATGTGTGAGCAGTGTCGTCACCACTATGACGACCTGAAGCATAGAAAGAGGGGAACCTTGGTCACCTGGGTCCAAGAGGCAAGGGATGGGCATGCCCCAGACATATGCAAGTATTTCTTCCAGTATTATACTAAAATGCAAACTGAATCTACTGAATCTGTGCAAAACTGGTATGCTTCTCTCCCAACAACTGCAGCTGAGAGGGCTCACAATGTCCTGTCCCATGCTGGCACCTGGCCAGGTTGTGCCATGAGTGCAGTAAGTACAGAAATATCATGCTAACTGTAGTGCAATAAACAATAAAGAATAAAAAAAGTACTGCAATAAAGATTAAACAATACAAACTGTAGTGCAATAAATGGGCAATTAGAAGTGTAGTGCAATAACTGAACAATAACAACTGTATTGCAATAAACACTAAAGAATACCAATAACAGTAAGCAAAAAGATGTACAGCAGGGTTGTGGTGTCATAACATGATTGCAAAAGAGTTCTATGCATTGTATGTGTATGGTAAGGTTGCTGCAGTCAAGTGTAAAACAGTAATAACTGTAGAATGCAAAAGTAATAGCCTGAATAATGTATTGCTCAACTCATAGTATGGTTCAAGGCTGTCTCCTGGCCAACTTCAGTCACATAATGCTCTCTTTTCCTCCCAGTCCAGGAACAAAATGTATATGTGTGTGATAGCCCACTTTAAGGGCATATATTGTGTATAGACTTCACAGATAATAAACAGCAGTACCAATAAAGTGTTTAGCAGCATTGTGTTTTCCTAAGTAAATCTGTCTTAATATTTGCATTACGGCTGTATTTATTGCATGTCTGCTCTAATGTGACTGCAGTTAAGTGCAAAACTGTAATAGCTGTAGAATGCAAAATGAATGGCCTGCATAATGCATTGCACAAGTCATAGTATGGTTCAAGGCTGTCTCCAGGCCGATTTCAGTCAGATAACTCTCTTTTCCTCCCACTCCAGGAACAAAAAGTATATGGGTGAGGTAGCCCACTTTATGGGCAGATATTGTGTGCAGACTTTGCTGATAATAAACAGCAGTACAAATAAAGTGTTAAGAAGCATTGTGTTTTCTTAAATAAATCTGTCTTAATATTTGCATTAGGGCTGTATTCATTGCACATCTGTTCTAAGTTTCGGCAGTCAATTGTTACATCAATTGCAGATGTCCCCTGCAGTCACAGCTTTTGGGTTCTACTTCCATGCCTGCCAACTAAGTCATGACGGCTGTCTAGTTTACTTAATGTAAGCAAACATACATCTCCACTGCCATGATTGTTCGTAATGTAATTACAACCGCTTAATCTGTCTATTTCATGACTACCACATAAATGATTACCTGGAATGCCATATATTTTCAAATCCATTTACATAACACCTTGGTAGTTATGTAAGTCCACATTATGTGAAACTGTTCTGTGTAGTTGTGTACCTGCATTTGTTACTGCTTGGCCCATACTCTCCCATGCTAACAGCTTGATAGGTATGTATGTGCTACATCAGCTGTAGAAGAATTGTAGTCACTGTACTTACAACTGACACTGCACACCTGTAGAAGTATGCAGTTGTACTCTGTGTAGTAATATTACCTGTGAGGTAACTAATGGTATGTTTTTCTCTCCTCTCCCTACCCCGTTATCTTCAATAATTTATTATTGTCATTTATTATTACAATATAATATTAACATATTTTGTTACACTAACTTGGTTTATTGGCCTTATGGTTTAATTCATACTGGTTTGCTGTTAACATACTGTTATGTTACTTAATGTTGTGCTACACATAATATACCTGAATACGTACTTGGATTAATAAATATTATGTTCCATTCTGTTAATACTAACACTGGTTTGGTTATTACTAACCTTAACTTATTGTTATGACTACTTTACTACAGCATGTCTAGGTCAGCCAGTTCATCATGATCCGCCGACCGTGCCTCCTCTGGCTGTGGCACTGGGCCCCAACATGTCTAGAACCCAGCCTGGTGGTGCCCGCCTGCTGTGCCTGCACAACTTGTGGCATCAGGTAGTACTGCCTCACAGGATGGGGATGGGCCCCCCTGTGGGAGCGGTGGTGGAGTGGATTTGTCACCCACGACAAACTGCTGGATTTGGTGTGGAGATTGTCTATGGTGAGTTTGAATGACACCTGCATTGAATGGAGAGCTTGCTGACCACCCTGGTGTGGCAGGCTCGCCCTGGAGCCCAGCCTCCACCACTGCCACCCTCGGAACAGTGACAGACCGATGCTGATAGTCGCATGGGTGGGGATGTGAGTCATGCTGCTACCTTGTGGAGGCACATTGGTCCGAGATTCCACAACACCCTCTCCATCCAAGGTGTTTACCCCCCCTCTTGTGTCATAAAGCACCCCTGTCTGCTGTCTTGTCTGTCTGAAAAAGCTTCCTCACCTACCCAACTTACGTCCCACACAAGTACTTATGTCCCTTTCCCAAAATTCCACTCTCACCTTAAAAAAAAATGGGCACCTGTCCAAAAAAATTATCTTCCCATACACAGCTTTCAATTTCACACGTGTCCACTGGACACACATAATTTGGTCCAATTGGCTTAACAATGCAATTATGTTGTCCTCACCCTTACCTCTGGGGGTTAGAGCCCAAAGTCATCAACACATTCTGTCAAAGTGCACAGTTGTTGTTCTACAAGAAATGGACAACTATGGTTCTTTCCTACACCCTTCTTTTCACTATGTTTCCCCCCCTGCTTGCACCACATTTCACCGCTTTCCTATCTCCCCATTTTTCATTTCTTTATATATTTTTAGTGCAATGTTGCACGACATGCCATGTTGCATAGCTTTGTTAAGCTCAGCTAAATGGAGATATATTGATATATGTGTTTTAAATAATAAACGTACAAAATAAACATCTGTCCCCTAAGAACATTGCACCTGTAGGCTACTGCATTAACCTGCCATACCACACAGCTGTTAATTAAAACAGGTGGTTTAAGCAAAACATAATAATTGCAAGTTACGATCATTAAGCGTGTTTCAGCAGAGCTGTGCATCATGCCACATAGCTCAAACTTGCTTAAAGATAAATGGGAGTGCACCTTGTAGTATGTTGCAAGATTACACCACTAGAATGCCAAACACATAAGAATGGATGTAAGTGAGGTCACTAACACCAGGTAAATGTCCTCTCTTATCAGCAACATTTACAAGTACACCTGCTAAGGCATTACTGGCAAAATACATGTACAACAGGAACCCTGGTGCAGAAATACATCCATATAAAGCCATGCACATAATGATGGCTGTAAAACAACTGTCACAGCCTGTATGTGTGTAATTATAAGTTGCAAATACACTTGCTGCAACAGTGACTCAGTAGCTCAGTCTGTCAAATGCCTTCCAAACAGTACATTTTCCACACACAGTCCTGGGTTCAAATCGAGTGGTGTGCAGCATTTAAATAAGATTATTGTGAAACCAGCAATTAATGACTGTGTCATGTACTCATTATCCACACAAAGCAAGCATTACAAATGAAATGTCTGCTTGTCACTGATGGAAGTCATAGGCCTGCAGATAGGAACATACTTCACATATGCCTATAGAAAAACTATAAGTGCATGAAGTGTTACGTCATGTATCAATATGCATTCACAGAGGATTTTAACTCAGGTAATGCAAATGAGGCCTACTACTATCAGAGTGCAGTACACAATCCTTTCAAACTCACAGTACAGATAGCACAGCTGCACAATTAGCATACACATATGAAGCCCTTGCTTGTAACAAGGACTGCCAGCATACACGTTCTAAATTAGTACCAGACTGTAACACATGGCCTGACAGTTGCCCAGATGGTGGATATAATGTTATATTTATCCCTTATGTTGCTCAAGGATACAAGAAACATGTAGCTTAGTACTCTGTTACTGATACCATTGCCTAACATACTTACCTTGAACATTTGCATTAATTGGAGTGGAATGGCTACCCTCACTCTGACTCTGCACCTACTACAAGGCTGCCACAGCTGTCACAGTTACTCCTACAGATTGCTGTCCTCCAAAGTGTTCACACTCTCTGCCTAGGCCTTTTATATGCAGCAACAACTACAGCCTGTAGCACACACATCTCTATGTAACAGTAGCTACTACAGACCTACCCTCTGTGATGACATAGTCTCCTCACCTCAGCAATGTCCAGTGTAACATATCAGAAAGGGCTTGTAATATACATGGATGCCATATATCTTGTACAGTGGTTGTATGTCACTGGCTGATAGTGCAAATCAGCTGTGTTGGCTGCAATTAGCATTTTAGAGCCACAGATTGGTTAAGAGGCAATCACCTGCTAACGAGAAGCATGTTAAAAGGCAAACATGTTAGCTATGGGGAAGCATTCTGTATGATATGTTCTGCACAAAGAACATGTTTGCAAAAACTTAAATATCACCACATATCAACAGTGGAATTTTGCACTCCTGCAGGTATATAACCTTTTTGTTTATAACAGGATGCTGATTTGTGAATATACTTACAGGGAATAGGGATTACAGCATTAACCATTTGTTAAATGTCTATATTAAATCAGTGAATGCTTAAAATAGCAAACTCTGATTTATCGACCCTTTAACAGCAAAAGCTTGAAAGCCCGAACACATGGAACTGCAATTTTTTTCCCAGGGGAAAAAAAACCCTTCAAAACACTAAATAAAGTGGGGGGCTTTACCCCCCACACACTTCTACTTAAATATAGCACCACCAAGATCGCATCACAGTGGAGGAAATAGCAAAGTCTCGAAAATGGCCCATTGATTTTTTCCCTGGGAAAAAAAAATCTCTGTTCCGTGTCTTCGGTGCTTTCAAGCTTTTGGTTTTAAAGGGTCAATAAATCAGCATTCGCTATTTTAAGAACTCACTCATTTAATATAGACCCTTTCTTAGAACTGTGATAAAGTATGTCATTGCTCTCTAGATTTCTTACACCTGCAGAGGATGTACAATACATCAAGGGTGGAATGATTTTTGTCAATGTGGCAAACTGGTCTTATGGTTTACAGTGGTTGTAATAGCACACTGCTATTTGTGTGGCACTGTTGTTTTGACATATTATTAGGGGGTAGCCCCTAGGGGGACACACTACAATAGACTCCAGTGTTGGGTGTATGATCATACTGCAGTATCTGTCATGGCACATATGAGAATAGAAGACTATCGCTAGTATTGTCATTGTATCCACACAGTTAGTATGTTTGCATACTATGGAATATGATATGTGTGACCAAGCATTGGATACTACCAGCCATTCTGTCTTTGCTGTATCTCTACATAGTGTACTTCCATATATGTGATCCTGACATGTTTTTCCATTCTGTTGTCTTACAGGAAACATGTACCCAAGATGTCATGCACCTTTCATAGATGCATAGAATGATATTCTCTCCTTACTCTCCTTTACTAACACTATCCTTCAGCATAAAACAATGGCTATCTCTCCTCTGCTACTTCCCTAGACCTATCTAAAGCATGTGACATGGTCCCACACAAACAACTCATGTCTGTCCTCAATAACCTATCCTTCTCTCAATCAGTCACCAACTGGTTTCAGAGTTACCTGTCTGACCGCCAACAATCCATTGTATGGCAGAATGGCATATCTCCCCAACTACCTGTCTCCATAAGTGTTCCCCAAGGATCCATCCTTGGACCCCTACTCTTCTCTGTTTTCACCAATAATCTAGCCTCTGCCACCAAATATGGCACACTCATACAATACGCAGATGACTCAACCATCATCTGCTCAGACCAGTCCCTACCCAAACTGCAAAAAGTCACACAGGAAGCCTTTTCCTCTGTTGAAACTTGGTTATCCGATGCCCAATTAATACTCAACCCAAACAAAACTAAACTACTCATCTTCCAACTCACTAAATATACTCAAAACAACTCTCACTTTAACATCACAGCAAAAGACAACACCATTATATACCCAACTGAACACACCAAATTGCTAGGAGTGGAAATAGACAATAAACTAAAATTTGACATTCACATATCCATGACCATAAAAAAATTCTACAAAAAACTAGGCTCGTTATACAGAAATAAGCAACTTCTCACCAAAGCAGCAAAGATTTCAATAGCAAATTCCCACCTTATCCCCACCCTACTTTATGCCTCTCCAATATATACCAACCTAAGGCAATGTGATCTAAACAAGCTAGAGACCTGCTACAACAAAATCACCAAATTCACCACAGAGGTATCCTACTGTAGTCACCACTGTCTCTCACTTGTGGAACTGGGCTGGCTTGAACTCCCTCACCTTCTTCAGTGGTATCAACTCTCACTCACCCACAAACTAGTAAACCATCCACTAAATGTCCCCATCCCTCCAGAATCTACTCCAACCCTATCGCACCACCAGACCATTAAGATCCAGCAACAAAAATCACTTGCAGATCACTAAAGCCAATAACTCTGCTGGTGAAGCACTATTCTCTTACACCATAGCCAAATTATGGAACTCCCTTCCACCGACAATTACCTTCGTACCATCATGCACCCACTTCAAAACTTTACTAAAAGTGCACCTAAAAACATGCTGGCTATGCCCTTGTAACTCCCACTCTAATATCACCCACCCCATCCAACCACTACCTTTCTTTCCACTCCACTGACTACCTTGATTATAGCAAGCTCAGATGCTCATAAGCCTAGTACTTATTATACAGCAGGAACTTCTTATTGTAACATTTGTTAATGTTTGTTATGTACTTCACAGATAAAGATTCTAGTTGTCTACTGATGTACTATGTTCTTCATCTGTAAATATGTTGTAAGTAATTGCTATGTTAAATTGGTAATTTTTATGTAATCCAATGTAACTACTGTCTGTTTATTTTAACTGTGGAGCTTTTTTCCCCAGGCCTCCGCTGAAAATGGGCTTACGTCCAGTCGGACACTCCCGGTCAACAAATGTAAATAAATAAATAAATAATAATAAGTTAATCTTACAACCAGAAAGCTACCCATCCTTGTCAACTATACTGACCACATACCATCCCACTCGCCACCTCAGGTCAGAAAAAAAAATGTTGTTATCCATAGAGAAACCCAGACTCTCAGCTGGCAAAATGCTATACTCCTATGCCATCTTCAAGACATGGAACACTCTTCCTCCCTCTCTCAGAATGACCAGAAATCCCACTTTCTTCAAAAAACTCTGAAAATACATCTCCTCTCTCAATGGATAGGCTCCTGCTCCTCTTCTACCCTCTTTACACCTCTCACTCAATCTTCTTCCTCCTACTATGCACTTGTATTCCTATACACCTGTACTTCCAGCCCCCCTACTACACTCCTATACCTCTGCACATTACCCCATACTTCTTTATTCTTTTTTTCCTGCTCACAACCACCTATCAACTCTACCAAACTCATAATCATCTCATTACACTGTTCCTCTACTACTATCTCGCTCTAGCCCACAGATACCTCCCTCTTCACATTTCTCTGCTACTATCTCTCCCTTCCATATTTTTACCTTACACTAAACATTCATCCTATCTACTTCCTTTCTAACACACCATTACCTTTGATTTACAGTTAACATGCTTATAGTTAAATTCTATTATCTGTGTTTCACAAATGCTTGCTTTTCTAGCTTTGTAAATAATTTCTATGTATCAACATTGTTTCATTTTGATTTTTTTTTCAATTGTATGCAATTTTATTCAACCTTGCATATTGTGGAGCTTTTCTCCCTGGGCCTCCACTGAAAATGGGCCCTTTTTGGCCCAGTGGACTTTCCCTGTCAACAAATGCTATAAATAAATAAATAAATAAATATTGTAGTTGAAGGCCTCTGGCAACATCATGAACTCCTACTGTGCAAGTGGAGACAAAACAGGGAATAGTGGGCAGCATTGTGGGCTGATCTTGTCCATGACGTGAATGCTACAAGTCATCAGAGCATGACATATGAGCATGTTAGACACCACACAATGGACACGATCAATGCTGTACACATAAGAGCAGCAGATGTAGCCAGGGATCATGATGTCACCAGTGGAGGGCATGCAGCAGAACAACCACTCTCAGCCACTGAAGAATTCCTGGCAAACCCAGGCACACATGACAGCTCTCAGGCATCCATCAGGATGTAGGTCCCACAGTTTCCATGGCAGAGGAGCATGCAGGTAAGCTTACTTTGATCACCATTGCAATACTCTAGCATTCAGTGTGTCAGGGTGTACATATTCTCACGTGGGTGCCAAGTTTGTGTTCTTTGTACGGGGAAGGGTTTAACTGCAGTTTGACTCTTGTGCTCAGATGCTGACTAATATAACAATGAACAAAGTAGCTACTGCAAATGTGAGATCTATGGATGTATTACCTTGTTGTGGTGGAATACTCAGTGGTACTGACATTAGCTCTCCCTCAACTTTTCACAAGTCCATCAGGTATCGGACAAAGATGTGGTCTTGCTCCTGGTAAGCACAACACTGCTTTTTTATAGATGTAGGTTTACAGTAATGTAATCCCTAAAGTATTATCCTAGACCTGCTGCCTGGAGTAGTGTACTATTGGCAGGATTGTCGACTGCAGTCATACGTATGCCTTGTAGGTGTCACCACACTGATAGATATGACAGATGTGACTCTGTACCCATGAACTACCACATAGGCAGCAATCTACTTAACACCGAATGTGTGATAAGAGACCTTGGGACCCAGGTGGACAGTAGTCTCTCCTTTGATAGTCACATTGCCACAGTAGTCAGGAAGTCCTTCTACATGGCACACCTCATCATAAAAGGGTTCTCATCCAGGAAAAAGAGGTCATTGTTCCCCTCTACTCGACACTCATTAGACCTATTATAGAGTACAACGCTCCTTTTGGAATGTACCTCACAAGACATCTGCAGCAGCTGGAAAGGCCACAGAAGTACCTCACAAAGAGGATTACTGGCCTCAAACAAATGCCCTACACTGACCGTTTCAAAAAACTCCAGCTTTATTCCATAGCATATCGCCTACTTCAAGGTGATCTCTGCCTAAAATATAAAGCTATGTCAAACCCCGAGCTGTTGGACATGCTACACCTAAAGAAATCCCAATCCCGCAGAGCTACATGCTCTAGTGACCTAAACCTTGTCACCACATTAAAGAGGACATGCTGGAGGGATAGATTCCTGTCCCAGAGACTTCTGATACTCTGGAACAGGCTACCCATCTATGTCAAGCAAAGTTCTTCATTAGCACTCTTCAAGAAAAATCTTGATGAGTGGATGGGAAATAGGAAATACACCCCGGGGATCACTTCTGTGTCTCTGCTCGACAGTGGCATAGGAAAATAGCTTTCTTGGGTGGCGTAAGCCAAGGAACCTTGTTGGCTAGGCTTATGTAGGCCCTTGGGCCAATAGCCTGGTACCTACCTATGAACCTATGAATCTATGACAGTATTGTCAGGATGTTACAGCCATATGTGTCGACTATGCAGGGTCTTCACAAATGTCAAAAGTGTACTCCTTTGTTGCTGATGAGATTGTTGTGAAAAGAGCTTTTATTTACATATAACTACAGCTGTTTATGGGAAAAGTAACGTCCTCTTGTCATACTATGTGACATTGGGGTTTCAACAGGTCTGTTACAGTGCCAACCATATATAGAGCTATATATTTACTGCAGCATAGTACTGTAGAGCATAATAGTGCAGGTTTTAATGCATTTCTTTTTCCTCTCTTATCACAGGTGCCAGGGGGATTGGTCTCTATCCCCTACACAATCTGATGTCAGTGTCTCTTCAGACTCAGATTATGATGGTGGTCACAGTAAGGCACAGGTAGGGGGGTTCAGGGGCTGAATTTGTCTCAGAGGTTGACATCACTCCTCTGCCCTCATTGTCACCGCACCCAATCAGTATGCCTACACATACCCAGTCCCCAGAGGCCACAGATATTGGACAGTCAGAGGGTGGGGACATTGAACAGGAAAGTGTGGCAACTATGGCTCCAATGAGTGTAGACAATGGCCATAGCCAGAGACCTGTCAAGGTTCCTCACAGGCAGATTGATAGATGTGCTTGTAGGAGGCCTAATGTCCTTCCACCACCTGTTCTGTATCCCACGGTGCAACCTGAACGTGATGTGTGTCACAGCAGACGTGTGCTTCACTTGCATGGGGGCCCTGTTACATATGGGGTGTACTGTTTGTGTTACATACCTGTCTCTCCAGCATGTACTATTTTACCACAGTGACAGTGTAGGTATGTGGGACAGGCAAGACATGTGTTAGTTCTGTCATGGATACGTAGGAGGTACACAGTGAGAAATGAGTCATCCCAGTATGGCAGCCATACACATCCCCTCCAATGTATTTATGAGACAGACTACACATATTCAGTCTTGACAGGGACTCCATAGGACATGTCATCTGCAATGTGTAGTGTTGTACCTTGGAACCTGTGTGGCTGCTACAGTTGTAAGATATGCCTGTGTAGTGAAATAGCAAGTGTGCCATTGAACACAATGATAGGTGTGATGAGTGCTGCATTCAGTATGGCAATGACAGTTTGGCAGTTACAATACAGACTTTTCTGTTTAGGTTGTACAACATTGAATGCAGCCCACATCTTACCAACCTATGAAAGTCAAAGGCTACATTACTCTCTGTGTCCATAAGTCCAGGAGTAATGGCACAACTGTGTGGTGTGCAGACACTACTATATTTCCCAGTTAATATAATGTCAACATCGTAGTTCCTGCACGTGTGTACAAATAGGGACATATGTCACTGGCTTGTATGCAGACACATGACTGTGCTTAGCCAGTCTGTGACTCTCATGGGTATATGAATAGCTTTAAGCTACAGTTGAACCTCACCTAGAATGATGGCTCCATACACACGGAAATTGATGGAAGTCAATAATTGCTTTAGTGTGTGGTGTCATTGTCAGGGAATCTACTACATGTCTGCCTGGGATGTCTTGCACAACAGAAATCAATGCTTCACCAGTGATGATGTTCATCTCTCACCCCTGAGATTTGGAGTAATGGACATAGTTACTGACACCCCCACAATGCATCTTAGATGCACTGTGCAGGGAAAAGTTGGCAAGGAGAACACCATCTTTATAAAACATCATGGTTATGCTGCTACACGGTGGGTATGGCTACACTGAACCCCACTCTGTGGGATGTGTCCCCACCCTGGATTATGCAGACATGTGTACAGTCAAGGACATCTGGTTCAAGGCTGTGGAGAGCACCACAGCCATACCAGACTAAATGTCCATCTACATCTCAGGACATCAAAATGACAGTGTTCAATGTAATGCAGGTGTTACATTCTCATTAAGGATAGATAAACATCCAGATTTTGAGAAACACTGTAATTTCCTGGAGACACTACAGGTGCCATTCAGTGCTGGATGGGCATATAATCAAGCAATAGCTGGCTACAGGAGCATCTCCATGAATCCAGACACTCATTTTGCTTATTTGTCTGTACATGTGTCTATCAAGATATATCATTACACCACAGTGTGGGGTGGCATTAAGTGAACACCAACTGTGTTGCTTAGTCATGCAGCAGATCACTTGTCCAAAGGTTAGTCTATGCCCTTAACTACAATGCCCTGGAGCAGTGCCATGACATCCCCCCAAGGGGGACCAACATATTGCATCATGCGTTACCAATATGGGTGACCACTGCAGCCCCCAATGTGAGGTCCTCCCTGGTGGGATCTGACCACAGATCAGTATCATTAAAACTACCAGCACTAAGCCCCCCTTGAAGACAACACAGACATATATTTCAACAAAGCCATTTATTATCTCCAGTGGGATGGTTTCCATAGCTTGACTGCACCTCTCCCCTCTGATGGGGCAGGCATGTATGCAGAGCTCTACACCCATGCATTTTACCACCAGCATTACATTTGCATGAACTCAGCTGTATTAGACAGGAGGAACACAGGCTTATCATACAACAGCAAACCTGCCTGGTGGACAATTGCTTTTATCAGGCTGTACAATAAGAGGTGGACATTGCTGTGTGACAGTTGGGGTGAGGGTGCCCCCCGAAAAATGGAAGCACAGTCTCTTCAGCTAAAACAACCACATAGGGTTGTTGTGATGTTATTTAGATACAGTAAGTGTCAAAATTAGCCACCCACATAAAGGAGAGCCACAAGGCACAATGCAGTTACATGTGTAACCTCAAAGGACAAGCCCAGATTGTCAGTGAACTAATACATAATGTTGTCACATAGAATGGGTCTATACTCATAGCTAACATGTAGTCCCACATGTTCTATGTCAACTTCACTTCCCTGTCCCCACCACATGTGACACATGACAGTCCTACAACCTATCCCATAACTTCCATATCTACAGAACAGGTCATAAATGGCCTCTCTATGGAGGATACACAGCATCTATTGGACAACATGCCAGACTGCATTCTACATGGGATTTGTCATGGATTACTGAGGCCATTGGGAACACCTTGTAATCATATGGAAACTACTGGCTTGAGCCCAAACGACTGGACAACATCAATTGTTATACCCTTGCACAGAGGTATTCCATGCACTGACCACCAGAACTACAGACATCTTTGCCTGAGTATCCATATCTGTATGGCCATAGGGTCAATGATCATGGATCTGAACTGCACACATATATGTGATCTACACACAGTTGACTGTACACAGTTTGGATGTCTGACAGGGGGATCATGACTGCTACACATGGTGGGCATTTTTGAGGCAGTCACCAAGGACCTGGGTGAGGAGACATCAGGAAATACAACCCCTGGACTGAGTCAAGCAGTCTGACTATATCCCCCAGTCAGACATCATTTACAAAGCACCCACTTAGGCATCAATGGTACTATCATTGTAGGGGACACTTAGTAGTCCACTGATGGCACATGTACTCAACAAAGGGACTTCTGCCTCCAATAGCTGATATGTAAGCAGCAGTGTTCATCAGGCTCAGCCCCGCGTCATATACTGCTTGGAATCCATTTAACCACAATACAAGTGAATACTGATTGTCTGTGGCTAACAATGTTGCTGATGCCTGCAAACTGTGAGCACTCATGGAGTCTGTGAGTTATGTCAATATCCTACAAGAAGGTATTGATGAACAAATGCCTGTTGACATAGTAATGGCCATAAACTCCATGCAAATATATATGTAGTATAATTTCCATTACTAAAACCTATGTACCTGGTAAGTAGCACACCAGTCACAACATGTGATGTACTTATGCAGGGTGAAAGAATTGGACACACAGACCTGGCCACACAGGTTTACACCTAATATGCCTGTGATCACCATGTCGCCCCAATGGTATGATGGGAATCATATGTGATAGCTGAAAATACAATCACCTGTAACTGACTTACTCATAATCTCCATGTTCTCTTCCTTCAGCATGCCAATATCTGAGTGCAATGGCCATTTGGTAATGGACCTTTCCAAGCAGTACTGGCACTTGCACAGAACAGTACGGTCCCTCACAAAGGAACTTCACATATTAAGCATGTGCTCAATGGGGATCATCTGAAATGAGTGTCATTGTAGCCTGTGGCATATAGACTACTCAGAGGTGATCTCTGCTTGCGTATGAGGCAATGTGTAACCCTGCTTGATTTTCAATGCTGCATATATGTAGGTGGCATAGTACATGGATTAATCACTCTAAGTACATTAACCTAGTATGTGATGTTACTAATTCATGCTGGTGGGAAAGATTTGTAGACTTTAACCCATTGTTGAAACAGAACTCTGGCTAATGGCAAGCAGAGAACCTCAGTGCACCTCAGCATATGCCATCTGTATGATTGACTGAGCGACCATCATTTCACCAAAAGGCTTCTGCCTGTGTCTCTCTTGGACTGGGAAAAAGGACTCAGATTATGTAGCCCAGGTGGTATGACCCTAGCCCTGAGCAGCATCCTACCATCACCAAGAATGATACCACAATACAAGCAGAAAATTATTGATTTCAACAACTGGCTAAGTTTCTGGTGTCATTCTAAGTGGATCCAGTATCTTTCTGCCTGAGATGACATGATTGACAGACTTCAATGGTTTGCCAGGGATGGCCTGCATCTGTCACCCCTGGGCTTCCGGATACCAGCCAAGGCTCTTGCAACCCATATAGTGCCTTTTTTAGGTGGTGTTCCAAAGTCCAAATTAACACCATAACAGCTACAAACAAATGCAATCTAAGGGTCATGCTGCTCAATGCTAGAAGTCTAAATCTCAAAATGCACTTGCTCAAAGCAATCCTTAAAATGGAGAATCTTGACATTTGTGCTGTAACAGAGACCTGGTTGAAGGCAGCAGAAAGCACCCCTGCACTACTAGGCTATAACTCATTCCACACCTTTTGGCCCTAGAACTTGGACTGAGGCTCCAAAGGTGGTGGTGTTTCCATATTCACAAAGGATGCGCTCACCTCCAGACTGGTAGCCCAACATAATGCATCATAGATACTTCAGGTGCAGCTAACACTGGGTAAGACAGAGATTCAGGTCGTAGCCTGATATACATCCCCAACCATTTCTCAAGACTTGCACTCCACATTCCTAAGCACCCTGGAGAATATTAAGGTCCAACCTAACACTCTCTTACTAGGTGACTTCAACTACCCCTCCATTAACTGGGTAAACTACTCATGTACCAATACACTTGCCCAACATTTCCTGGAGTTCATTAATTCCAATGCTCTGTACCAGCTCGTTATTACCCTCACTACAGGTAGCAACACCCTTGACCTGGTCTTTACTAACATGGGCGACCATTGCTTTACACCAATAGTCAGCTCCTCCCTGGTTAGATCCGACCACAAACTAATCACCTTGGAAATCCCCGCCCCCCCACTGCAAAGGTAACCACCATGAAAAACTTCTCCAAAGCTATCTTTGAGCTCCTAAAAACAGAGGTGGATAACTTCACGGCACCCATGCAAATGCAGAATAGTTTTGTGACCACAGAATCATACACCAATGCACTGTATGAACACATACACAAATTCATGGATCTCGTCATACCCAACAGAATCAAGACGCTCTCCTCCAAAAAAAAAAGGAAGCCAATCTGGTGGTCCCCTGCCATAAACAAACTTGACAACAGAAGGAGGAAACAGATGTGGAATAAGGTGAAGTCCCAAGAGTGGGAAAACTCCCTTATCAGCCTCAACAAAAAGTTGAGATCCCTTATCAAATCCTCTAAAGCTAGCTATGAAAACAGAATTGCAGAAGAT